>NC_083317.1:95103978-95403978 GCF_963455315.2 Globicephala melas
AACCTGCCCGGCGAGTCGACGCTGCGGCGGGACTTTCTGAGGCTCCAGCTGGCCAACAAGGAGCGGTCTGAGGCCCTGCGGCGGCAGCAGCTGGAGCAGCAGCAGCGGGAGAACGAGGAGCACAAGCGGCAGCTGCTGGCGGAGCGCCAGAAGCGCATCGAGGAGCAGAAAGAGCAGCGCCGGCGGCTGGAGGAGGTGAGGACCCGCTCGGCCGCCTCTGCGACCCGCCCCTTGTGGCTGCGGTCCCCTTCCTGGGTGTCCGCCGTGGCCCGGGGTCCCGCCCGTGAGGTCGAGGCCATAGCCTGCTTGGAGCGCACACAGCTGAACTGCAAAGGAGGCTGCAGCCAGGCGCTCTTACAGGCGGGGGACTTCCCTTGCTGGGGGTGGTGTGACCTTGGCGTGGTCACATCAGGAAAGCAGGTGAAGGCTGCAGCCCCTTCAAGTCTTGCTCAGGTATCACCTTCTTAGTGAGGCTTCCTTGACCCCCTCACTTAAAATCACAGCCCCTCTCTACATCATGTCCTGTCGCTCTTCCCTGCTTAATTGTTTTTATATAGCTCTTATCACCTTCACACGTGTGTACTTCATGTACTTTCGTATATCTGTTTCTCCGCACTAGAATGTAAGCTCCCCGAGGATGGAAGATTCTTTTATCCCTATGTATCTCTACATCGTGTATCTAGACATTAGTGTCTAAAACAGTGACCATCACACAGTAGGCACCTCCTAAATATTTGTGGAATGAATGAACTAATAATATACAAGTGAATGAGTCAGTGACCAAGAGGTGAAGTATAGGTGTTGACTAGACCACAGTGAGTAGGCAGAGAAGCGAGACGTCAAATGTGGAAAAGCAGGGCCTGCCTATTGCTCCTCCTTTGTTACTCCTCTGAACACTGAAGAAAGCATTTCCCGAGTCCTTCCACACACGCCTTGGTACCCAGGGCCTGTCCCGTAGCTAGTGGGCAAGACTTGCCTTCACCAATAGGTGTGCTGTCCTCTGTGTGGGAACCCGTAGTGCCAGCCACACTTTCCTGCTTACCCTGGGCCAGGCTCTCACCCGTGTGGTCTTACGGATGTTTATTAAAGCCTCTTTCCCAGAACTTTGGTCCAGGGCCTCCTTCCTCTGCCAGATAAATCAAAACCTCTAGACAATTAGGAAACTGAGAGACCATAGCTGTTGGGGAAGTTGGATGGCAGATGAAAGCTTCACTAACGGCATGGTGATGGGGGAATAATTTTACAGTTCTCCCAAACACCATCTTGCCCCTCATTAACGGTTTACAGCAATTCATTTGCTCTGTCAGGTGGCCACTGCAGTTAGAGGGTGGTGAATTGCAGACTCCAGGAGCGGCTTGCTTTTTAAGTCGTACATCCAGGTCCAGCCTTCCTGGATCAGTGAGGGCTTCCGTTCCAGTTTGCAATAAATCCCATCAACCTCATTATGTCCCTAGAATATTAGTATGCAGACCGGCAGCAGTCATACCCAGCAGTTACAATTCCTGAGTGACTTCTGTGTGCCAAATACCGGGTGAGGTGCTTTGCTTACACCCAGGATGTCACCGCTATCGTGGAGTTGTGTATATCCATGATCTCTCGCGCAAAGTGTGCATATCTCCATTTAACAAAGAGGAAACTGAGGTGCAGAGAGGGGAAGAAATTGGTCCCACGTCACAGAGCCAGTACGTACAAAGCCAGTATTCACACCCAGGTCTCCCTTCTCCCAAGGGCCGTGTGGGCCCTGATGCACTAAGGGTAGATATGTAATCAGAGCCGTGAACTGTGATCCTCAGAACTGAACCTTATAAGCGTCTGCAAACAGCAGTAGGCAAATGAAGGACTTTCCAATCTAAGTAAGTCAGTCTAGGATGTTGTCGGAGGGACGAATGCTCAGCCCATAAAAGGTTTGAAGGTCACCTACCATCCTGTATTCTCAGAATTACACTATAGTAGACGGAGGCATTGTAGTGCTGAGGGGGCAGAAGCCTTCAAAGGCTCAGGCAAAGGCAGGGTGAAGGGAGGTGGGTGGTAATTAGCCAGCTCTCAGAAGTAAAGTACAAAGTGTAGGAGTGGAGGTGCCTGCCTCACCTCCGGTTACTCTCATGGGCACGAATTGAGATTCTCAGACAGGTCCTTGCAGCTGTGCCTCGGTGTCGTTTCCTCCCGCCCACCCAGGCCGGCTGCAGCCTCTTGGACCGGCCCCCCAGCCCAGCGCTGCACCATTTCCTTCAGTCTCTCGGGTCTCCTGAGGACCATGGCCTCTGCTGTCCGGATCCAAGGCTTACTCCTTTTAACTTCTGATCAAGCCTCTCTCCGCAGCCAGGACCCTCACAGGCTCTGCCCCCCAACCCTGCCTTTCCTGCAGCTTTCCTGATTTGTGGTTTATTCCTTCCAAGAGCATTTCCCGAGGCCCTCGCCTCACTGGAGCATCATGCCCTGGAAATCTGGACCATTTGCCTTTCCCCTGTCTGGCTAATGAGCTCCTTGCCTGGTGATTTGCTACACTTAGCTTCAGGCTAAAAGCATTTACCGAGGGCTTCCCTGGTGGCGCAGTGGTTGAGAGTCCGCCTGCCGATGCAGGGGACACGGGTTTGTGCCCCGGTCCGGGAAGATCCCACATGCCGCAGAGCGGCTGGGCCCGTGAGCCATGGCCGCTGAGCCTGCACATCCGGAGCCTGTGCTCCTCAACGGGAGAGGCCACAACAGTGAGAGACCCGCGTACCACAAAAAAAAAAAAAAGCATTTACCGAGTAACCCTAGAAAATCCCCTTGTCATCCCATAAAATGTTTAACATACCAGAGAATGCAAACACGTGTACACAGACACACAAGCACACTCTTATATGAATTTCCTTCTATTTTTTCTTTCTTTCTTTTTTTTTTTTAATTTTAACACAAGAACTCTTGGCCTTTGAACCTAGATCCTCAGTTGGTACAGTCTTTTCAGAGGATACATTGTATTGTTTTGGTTTTCTTTTTTTAGATTTTCTTCCTCTTGTACCTGGTTTGATCTATTTAAACATTATATGTTTTTTTTTCATCAAGTTGCTTGACTAACAATTTCTAACAGTTAGGAAGCACTTAACCATAAGACAGGTACTCTGTTCAGTACTTCATGTGAATTGTCTCATTTAATCCTCACAAGAACCCCCAGTCTAAAGATAAAGCAGCTGAGTCTCAGAGAGGTTAACAACTTGCTAACGGTCACGCAGCTTGAGACAAAACGAGGGTTCAAACCCAGCAGGTTGGACTCCAGAGCCCAGCCACTGTCACTGCATCTGTCCTGCCCCTCCCCCGGCAAGCCAGAGTCAGTGTGCTTTTCCATAGTCTTCACCTGGCCTCTGCTTCTGTGGTCTTTTACACTGAGAATTTAAGGATTTCTGAGCAAGGTCAAAGAAGCGGCACTCAGGGGGGGCTCATCTTTGAGCTGGATTCTGGCTCTCAGGCTCCCAGTCAGAGCTCCTGCCAAGGCCTCCTCGTGTCTGTTCTTTGGCTGCACTTTCTGGAGCCTCTGTCTGGGATGTTTTCAGGCTCAGTGGGGCACAGGCATCTAGTGGGGCACACCCTCTATGTCCCCAGCCCACGGGCACAGAAGGCGTGCATGGAGACACTTTGCTCTAGGCATCCATGTGCATGCGCCCTAGCTTCTCACCAGAAGCAGGAATGCTTGTGACCACAGGGCATCAAGAGATTTTATCCACTTTATCTTTTGATCCTTTATCTTGCTTCTATTGCGCAATACAGAAAAAAAGAAATACTGAATACTCAGATGACTGTAAGTTCTGAACCCCTAAGTAATGACTGTCCCCGCCGCCCGGCATTCCTCTCCCGCCTCCGGTCCTGCTGGATCCCATCCACGTCTGCTGCCCTGGCCTGTGGTGACCACTTCTGTTTCTGATACTGAGTAGGAACTTGCACTACATTGTCACGTAGAAACAGTTAAAGCCGGTAGTTAGGCTTGTGAACTTCGCTTCATTGTGAGCCAGGTGGCCTTGTGTAGGCATCCTGGGAAATACATTCCCTTTTCCAAATAAAGGCCCTTCAGACACCCCTTTGGTGACCCAAGGCTGTGTAGGTTGTAGCCTCTGACTTCCTCAGTGATCTCAGATGTCACCCCCGACCAGAGTTTCTAAGGAATCCCTGTCTGCCCTTTGCTATTTATAGGCAACCACGTGGTTTTGGCTAGGTTCTAAACCAGGATCTGTATATTCTTAGGACTTTGTACACTGAATGTAGTCATTTACCAGTTTCATGAAAAGGACGTGGCTTCAGGCCAATTAAATGGTAGGTACACGACACCGCTTTTGACCAATGATAAAGTACAATTTATAACTAAGTTCCAAGAATCGGATTAAACCCAGCTAAGATGAATAAGTCCATCAATAGTGAGAAGAAGTACATAGAGGGCTTCTTCTATTTTTATTCAGTTCAGTAGAAGTTTCTGGCACTTGGCCTAGTCAATGCACAACTTGTTTTACTCTCCATCACAGAGTTAGGGTCCAGGAATCAGGACCCTGAGGTGCTGGGGCACCTACTCTGGTCATCTTTTCAGAACAACCTTGGGCAGAAGATTGGTGGTGATGCTTGATTCTGCTCAAGAGTTTTGAAATGATGTTAGTAATTACTATATATATTTTTCAACTAGCTGAGAGCCTTCTTTCTATACCTTCATTGTGGGGAGTGTATCTTTGAGTCACAGAAATGAATCGCATTGACCCCAGGAGTACGAACCTGCTCCATGGTAGCAAGTGTTACTCTTCGGAGAATTGTATTCAGTTCTTTAAGCCACTGAGATCTCATTTGGTGCCTCAAGGCGATCATAACATCATCCAGTTGTAAAAACAACCAGCTCTAGCTGAAAGATATTATACCGCTTTGGTTCTATCATCAGAAAAAAAAAAAAGTTAAATACCACCAGTATCTTTCTGGCCAGTCGTAGTTGAGCACGGATGTACAAAATGAGAGCCTGGAGTCTAAAATTCCCTATAAGCCTCTAGCTTTTTATTGTGAGTGACTGGGGCTTTTAAGGACATTGGGATCAAGTGTTTGTTTAAGTGTATGGTAGAATTAAAACTTTTGTCCTATTCCTACCGGCAGTCACTTGACAAATTTAGTGCATGCATAGCTCCACTCTGCGGACAGCCATGCTGGACCCTGGGAATGGTCTGCCCTTGTGAAGATGAGATCTGTGAGGGAGACAGGCATTCAGCAAATAATCACCCAAATAACCATTTTCACCATCATTGCCAGACTGCTGTGGTGGAAAAGAATGGCGCACTAGGGGAGCAGACCACGGGGGTGGGAGCCTAGGCGGGTGTGGAGGCCTGTTGGTCAGCGTTCATCTGAAGGCAGTGAGGGGCACGCGGGCGTGCTAGGCAGGGAAGCCAAGGCTGGTCTTCGTAAGCCTGGTTAAGGAATTTCATATTTTGTTCTAAGAATAGTGGGAAGGCATTGATATGTTTCAACCAAGGGGATATGATCAGATCTGCTGGTTTTTTTTGTTGTTGTTTTTTGTTTTTTTTATGTGATCCTTTTTTTCTTACTCTGTATTGGAGTATAGTTGATTTACAATGCTGTGTTAGTTTCAGGTGTACAGCAAAGTGAATCAGTTATACATATACACATTTCCACTCTTTTGTTTTTAGATTCTTTTCCCATATAGGCCATTACAGAGTATTGAATAGAGTTCCCTGTGCTATACAGCAGGTTCTTATTAGTTATCTATTTTATATACAGTAGTGTGTATATGTCAATCCCAATCTCCCATTTTATCCTTCCCCCCCATCCCTTGGTAACCGTAGTTTGTTTTTTACATCCATGACTCTATTTTTGTTTTGTAAATAAGTTCCTTTGTGCCCTTTTCTTTAGATTCTACATATAAGCGATATCATATGATATTTGTCTTTCTGTCAGATCTGCGTTTTTGAAATGAAACTTGGGCTGCAGGGAAAGTGGTTGGAAGGAAGCAAGAGTGGTTAGGAGGGACCAGTTAGCCCAGGCCACAGAGGGTGGTGCTTTAGGTGGATGGTGGTTGGGTGAGGATTGAGGAAAGTGGGCACATTTGAGAGAGATGGAGCCTATAGCACATGCAGGATGCGGTGGTTGATCAGATGTCTTCCATGAAGGAGCGCAGGTGGTCACAGAAGGTTCTTCAATGTTAGGCTGGAGCGTCCAGGTGGAGGGCCAGGTTTGGGAGCAGTCGGATAAGATCAGTTTGGAATGTAGTGAGTTAAAGCTGCCTATGTGGCAGCCAGTGGTGATGCCACGGATGCAGTTGGATTATATAGTTAGAGCCAGAGAAGGGGTTGAGAATGGGAAGAAAAATGGGAATTATTGGTTTATGGTCATGGAAGTAGACATCGAGAGGAGGAGAGTCTAGGAACTAGACTCTCTGAGAACTAGAGTAGGGGAGGAGAAGCAAGCAGAAAAGACTAATAAGGATGTAGGAGAGTTGAATGTTGTTGCAGAGAAAACTGCATGTTCAAGCGGACGATGGAGTTACAGGACCAGCTCTGCAGAACGCTGCCCAAAGGAGTAAGCCAACAGCAGCCCATTGTTTCAGTGATAAAGAAGACATTTGAAAGGTAGTTTTAGTGTAGTAATCTCTAGAAATGTATCCGTTTCGTCTCTGCTTTGGAGAGAAGGAAGCAACCTGCTCGGGAAGTCAGAAGGTCTAGATCTGAGGGCCACCGTGCACCACCTGCCTGCCTGGGCGGCTCCCTAAGTCTCCCCAGAGCCCCACTTCCTAAGCTCTACGAAGAGGCTTCTAAGAAAGCTTGTTCCCACCACCAAAGTTGTTCTGAGGATTAACCAGGAAAATGGATGTAAAAGACCTGGCTTTGTCAACCGCCAAGAGCTAGACAGATCTCGCTTTCAACTGACTTGTCAAATCCAGGTTAAATGTGACTAATAGGCACCACTTGTGCTTCCATTTGGAGAACTTTTCATACTTACATGCTCATCCACTGTGGTCAGCTTTGCTCCCATCACTTCTCAGTATTCACTTTCACTCAGGGTGACCAGGCCAGTTTCACAGAAGCTGTGGCAGCTGGAGCCCAAATGCAGAAAAGCCACTGGTGGGTATGGTTACTCTTTGGGACCTCAGTAGTTTCTCCCAGCAGCTTTCAGACCAAAAAGGGGAAAAGGGAGATCAAGGGGAAACTGCAGAAGAGTCAGTGAGCAACAGAGCGTTTGGGGAAATTCTGCTGAAAGTAGTGTTTTGGCTGACGTTATCTTCCTTATTAGATGTAAGTTCTTTAACTTTCCTGTGCCTCAGTTTCCTCATCTGTAAAACTAGAAATAACAGTAGCATTTACCTCCCAGGGCTATTGTAAGGATTAAATGAGTCAATTCATAGAAAGACTTAGAACAGCAGCAACACTTAGAACACACTCAGTAAATATTAGTTGTTAGTATTGTTGGCGTGGGTACCTTTGGCTGAAGTCCGAGGTATGATTTCCAAAAGTTTACTCTTTTACATGCGGCAGTAAAACCTTCTTGAATTTATTAAAATAAATGTACCAACAGGTAAACTTTTATTCATACCTTGAGAAGAATATTTTTTTATAATACTGGTAGGGATTTGGTTATGTCATCAAGAGAAAAAATATATATCCAGTTTTTAAGTGGCTGGCTAGCAGATTAGTGTAGGGGCAGAGGACACCGGCTTTGAAGCTGTGGAGACCAAGGCTTAATCCTAGCTACGTGACCTAGAGCAAATTACTTGCCCTCTCTGACCCTCAGCTTCCTCAGATACACGATCAAGATACTGTTTACTTGACAGAATTGTTAAGGGTAAACGTAGTCATAGGTACAGAAGGCTTGGCACAGTGCCTGACAGAAGAACAGACTGACATTGGTGGGTGAATATTTTATTGTTATTTTGCAACCGGTGGTTTCAACGTTGTTAGGTTTTTTGTTTCGTTTTAAGGGTTTTCTGAATAGATGGCATCTCCCATTGCCTGTCTTCCTTCATTCTCTAAGGTACCTTCCCTGTTTACTTTTCCATCCCTTTTTGAGGGCTCTTCTCTGAGAGCCCTCTTGCTCTTGTCTTGCTGGGGTCTGCATCTGCTGTCAACATAGCTAGCAGTCCTGGCCTTCCAGCGCAAGGAGGCGGCCCATTCTTCATCCTTCTGGGTGCATCTCGTCTTATAGGATCAGCTGCCACCGTGGAAGGTCTCCTCCTCCCAGCCAAGCCTCAGAGGACCCTCCCCTGGGGAAACTCTGCTTTTGGACGGATGCTCTCATCAGTATTTCTTGTTGTCACTTCCCACGCTGTGTCATCATGATCCCATCGTCGCCACCAGTGGCTGCGTCGAGTCTCACCTCCTACCAGCATCTAAACAAAACCCCTAAGAAGGTAGAGCTCTTGTGATGCCTGAAGAGTAAGCTTCTGGGCACCTGGGACACAGCACCTTGGGAGTGACCCTTTCTCCAGGAAGGTAGAAACAAGACAGTCAGGGGATAGTAAGAGATTGCCTAGGTTTGAATCCCGGCTCTGCCACGTACTGCCTTTGTGATCTTGGGCAAGACATGACTTCTCTATGCCTCCGTTTGCTCATGTATAAAATGGGAGAGTAACAGTTTCCAGGATTAAATGTTTCTACAAACAAAGCACTTAGAACCGTAGCTGGCGCCAAGTACCTGAATAATCAAGAAAAGAGTTGCCCATAAGAGGAACAGCTTTCTTTCCCATCATCCGCCCGCTGTGGCTGCCCTTAGTCCTTTCTTTTCCGGGTGAGGGCTCACAGCTGACTGCGGCCTGAGCAGGCAGGAGACGGGAATGCTGCGTTCCCACGCACAGGCCACACTCCCAGGCGCTCAGCTGGAAGAAAACACCGTGCACAAGAATAACTCTCCCATTTCAGGGCCTGGAGTGTTAATTCGCTGGCACTGCTGAGAAGCGGCCTTTAATTCACTTAATCATTAACTGTAGGCATCCTAATGAGTCCTGCGAGCGGCATCCACTGGTCGGGGGCACAGCAGCTCTTTCTTCCCGGATGCTGTTAGCATTGGCACCAAGATTGAACGCTTACTAGCTGGGCTTTTTTTTTTTTTTTTAATAACATCTTTATTGGCGTATAATGGCTTTACAGTGGTGTGTTAGTTTCAGCTTTATAACAAAGTGAATCAGCTATATGTATACCTATATCCCCATATCCCCTCCCTCTTGCGTCTCCCTCCCACCCTCCCTATCCCACCCCTCCAGGTGGTCACCTGGGTATGGAACCCTGCTTCCCAGTGGATCCCAGAAAGGTTCCCTGTTCTAACTTACCTGCCATGCTTGCAGGAGTCTGGCTTTGTCCGCTTGGTCACCTGGGTCCTGTGATGGGAGGGGCTTCCTGCCCAGGTGAGGAGGTTGGGCTGAAATGCCTGTACTGCAGCCTAAAATGCTACTGATATTTGAAATCCTTTTGCTCAAACCCCTTTCTACACTTTCAAGGACTGGGAAGGATATACTAGTATTTTATATTATAGCATTTCATACTGGAAGAAAAAAAAAAAATAAGCATTAGGAAGTTTCTGGCCCTGGGTGTATCTAGGGCAGCTTAGGTGGATGACAGGGGTTGCTTTTAAGTGACAGTGAGGAATGGGCATTACGACTGCCTTCAGTTGTCCGGGTCTTCATGGAATCTCTTTTATTACAACCAGTCTGCATCTCTTACGTTACACCATCATTATTCTTAGCTGTTCCCAACCATAGAACTACGATAACAAAATAGTTTCACAGAAAGTACTATTTCGCATGACATTTAAATCGAATTGTTTTTATTTCACTCTTGTTTTCTTCAGTCAATGAGCGGCTTCATGGAATCCTAGAGGTTGAGGAACGTAAGAGACCTCAAAAGTGGTCTAAGCCAGTTCTTCTCTCAAAGCAAGAACCCCTTTGACAATACGCCTCACAGACATTTAACCTGTTTAACGTATTATCTCTGCTTATGCTTCTAGAGGCTTGAGGCAGCCTATTCTATTTTTGAACAACTCCTACTGTTAGAAAATGTATCCTGTTATTGATTCAAGTCCTTGTGCTATCCCTGCATTAATACAAATTATACCAAACAAAACTAAAATGCCTTCCACCTAAGCCCCAGAAATGGTTGAAGGCAATGATAGTGTTCTCGCCCAGATGTCACCAGTTCCTGCAACCTTGCTATATATGATGTAATTTAGCATCTTCACCATCATCCCAGATGTGTGGGAGTGGCCCTCGCTGTAGACATTGTATTAATAAACTGGTTGATAATGGGCTTGTTTTCATAGGACTCAATGTGCAAGTCTCATATTAAGTCTTCAGAACGATGGCAGAAGGCGTTTGAGAGTTACATCTGCACTTGACTTTTACACTAACCTACAGAGTCATAGGTGCTCAGGATGTCCACTGGACCATCTTGCTCCTCTATATGATACCCAGGAAAACCAACCATTTTCCCCAGGGAAACTGCAGCTCAGAGATAAGCTCATAAGTACACTGACTAGCACCCAAAGCAGAGGCAGGACCAGAATTCTTCATGAAGCCTCCTCGCAGCTCAGCCTGTTGACAACGTTCTTTCCCCGTACTACCTGCATAAAGACCAGCTTGGCCCGCATGTACCCAGACAGGGCTTAGCCTTGGGGCTGCCTAGTGATCAAAAGTTGGCTAGGGAGCTCAAAAGAAGAGTCTCATTTAAGCTGTTAATTTTCTAGGAAAGCTCTGAACAGGTGGTTTATCTTTTTTTTTTTCTTGTTATTTACAGTTCCAGCTCATTTGTTTTTTTAACATCTTTATTGGAGTATAATTGCTTTACAATGGTGTGTTAATTTCTGCTGTATAACGAAGTGAATCGGTATACATATACATATGTTCCCATCTCTTCCCTCTTGCCTCTGGATGGTTTATCTTTACTAGTGTAAAGTACGTGTAAAAAGAAGAGAATGAGGTATATCTAGCTGGTCTAGTTTTCTCAGTGGTTCTCTGATTACTGTCTCTGTGAGGAAAAGACAGGTAACAAAGTGAAGGTGGAGGGGGAAATGGCCACTTGAAAAAGCATTAATAAAACATCCTTCACTTTGTATATATAGACGTCTCAACCATAGATGTCTTTCAAATCCATAGAGGCAGCATGGCAAGAGCCAGATGCAGAGTCTCGTTCTGGCTTTGCACTTACCAGCTGAGTGAACTTGGGCGAGATATTGGCCTGTGTGCGCCTCGGTTTCTTATCTGTCAAGGGATAATGATGGCAGTACATGCCTAAAGGGTTGTGATAAGAACTAAATGAGTTACTATGAGCGAAGGGCTTAGGACAGTGCCTGGCATCTTAGTAGGCACTACCCAACTGTTTGTTCTTATCAGGAATAATTATTATTCATTTTTGTGATTCTGATTACTTTGTAGTGAATTCAGAGGTGCCAGACTGCTTAACCATCATTCTCATTCTCGTCCTCCCTATAAAAAAAAAGGCTTGGAATCCCAGTGTTAGTTGCAAGGAAACATACCCTTGCCCTGCAGTGGGCGGTATGCAATGGTCTTTCCAAAGCTGAAACGTTCACAGATGTTAAAATGGGCAAATGGGGTACTTGAATGCCTCTTGTCACAAGTATAGCTCCTGCAAAGCTTATACAGAACAGTCCTATTTAAGTGAGGGGGCATGTGTGCTGTGCGGTCGATTCGAGAGACCACGCTGGGGCCTTTCATTTTGAATGTCTTTGAACAGAGAGAGCCCCTGTGTCAAGGGGAAGGTTTGAGATACTTCCCAAGGAGCCTGACTTAATCCTGCACTGGCTGCTGTGCCATCCTCTGAAGGCCCACTCTGGTCTTCCACAGTCAGTGGGGTCTCCTCTCACCACTTCCAGGAAGTCACCCAGGATGAAAAGAAGCAGAGGTCTCCAAGAGCAAGCCAGAATTCTGCTTCGCTTCCCTTCTCATTCTGAATTGTTAGTCGATTTTTGCTTTGCAATGTAGCATATTCTTACTCAGACTCTTAGAATGAACAGACTTGTAAGATCACCTAATCTTCCCCCTCATTGAAGGTTTGGGTTAAGGTGACTCATTCAAGGTCATACAACATTCACTCATTCACTAAACCAATATTTATTGAGACTGTGTGGTATGGTCTGCAGTGTTTGTATCGGTGGCAGAGCAGGACTGGAATCTAGTCCTACTATTTCTGATCCAGTGTTCTGTCCCTCAGGGCCTGCGGCCTCTCAGACCTACTCCCCTCCCCCAGTGATATGTCACTTTGCAGCTGTGGGATATTAATTCTCAAATGTGAATGTTACCTTTGAGTCTGTATAATAGGAAACACAATGTGGGTAAAAGATAGAAGGGCCCAGAACCTTTACACAAAGGCAACTAGCCTTGTTTTCCCCAAATCTACCAGAATGTTGTAAGACTCAAACTCAAATTCAACCTGAACATTCAGCAAGTCGAAAAAAGCAGCAGAGTATCCTATCTGGATTGGATGCCTCTCCAATTGATAGAATACTCTGCCAGGTACTAGGGACTGGGGGGATAGTAGGGCACACAGTGCTCCCCCATTTTCCAGCCGTGTGCCATGAGACAGTATACTTCTCTGAGCTTCAATCTGCTTATCTGTAAAATGGGAATGATAGCAATAAACTTCAGAGTCACATTGTGGAATTTAATGAACTGAAACATGTAAGTCACCCAGCCCAGCAAATGCCTGGCACACATAGACAGTGCCTGTTATGATGACTTGTATTCATTCCATGATTTCCCTCAACTTGTTATGTGGCCACTGACAAGGAATTGAACCTTCCTAAAAGTCTCTAAATGAGGGAAATAAAGAAAATGACATTTGCATCACCCAACAGGGCTAATGTGAGGCTCCAATTAGAATAATATAGAATGAAATACTTCTTTTGGTAAAAAACAAACAAACAAACAAAAAACAGAAAAAGAACACCATACACACAGATTACAACCCTGGGCTTTTTCCAAAGATCCTGTATCCTTAGAATGATGGGTGAGCTGTACTTAGCCGTATTTGCTCTGGCCCATGGTACAGAGTTTTAGATTAGATAGGAGATTGGGCTCAGTTTCCCTGTAGGTCCCAGCCAGTTCTAGACATGTTACTGTAGTTCAGTTTAACCACTTCTCCAACAAGAGGGTGTGGTAGCATCAGAGCAAATTGCTCCCCACTTCTGGGAAAATGACATTAACCACATGCTCAGCTGACAGACACAGAGGTGGCATCTTCATGAGTTTAAAGAACCAAATGACAAGTCTACAGTTTCTCGTTTATCTCCATTTTGATCTTCCCAAGGGAGATTTTGAGGTTTCAAAAGACATGGAGGGCCAAGCTATTGTTTGCCTGTGTATACTCTTCTTTATGACTTTTTTTCATTCCAAAAAGATGCTTTAAGGTGCCTTACAAAGATTAATGCAGAAACTAAAAATAAAATAAACAAGAAAAATAAAGTAGAAAGGAACAATAAAGTTGAAGAGAAAGCAAGATGAAGCCAGGGTAGGGTCAGTTCATAGAACGCCTATACAACGTGGTGTCTGGGTGCCAGAGGTGGGTCCCCGTCTGACTCTGAAAGTCTTAGCAGCTAAGGAAACAGGCAGACTTGAGTGGGTCAAGATTCACGTTGTCCGGATTAGAGTAGACCCATTGCTCAGGCAAGCTTTCCGAGATCATTGAAAACCCGTGCACTTGGGCTTCCCTGGTGGTGCAGTGGTTGAGAGTCCGCCTGCCGATGCAGGGGACGCGGGTTCGTGCCCCGGTCCGGGAAGATCCCACATGCCGCGGAGCAGCTGGGCCCGTGAGCCATGGCCGCTGAGCCTGCGCGTCCGGAGCCTGTGCTCCGCAATGGGAGAGGCCACAACAGTGAGAGGCCCGCGTACCGCAAAAAAAACCCGTGCACTCGCCTGGGAATGGTTGAATAGTGCTAGGAATAATGTCTGAGTTATTGATATGAATAAACTCAGCACTTCTTAGCTTTTTTCCACTCTTCTCATAATACTGTAAAATGCAATTCATGTTCTAACAGGTCATCAAAGTCACTTCTACGAGGCCAGAGCACCCTGGTGCAGTACACATCTTTCTACTGGTTAAACTTAATCCAAAAAGAACATTTAAAGGAATAAAAGGAAAGAAGGAGCAACTCCATGGCCTTTGTGATGAACACCCATGTGTATTATTTCTCGCAACTTTAATGCAATTTGAATAGTTAAGGGCTAAGATAATACGCTCTTGACGAGCTGAAGGGGACAGGATTATTTCCTCCATTAAAATGAACATACTTGAAAGTACAGCCACACAGCCTTCACCTGGCCGTGGCCTGGGGGGAGCACCCACTGGGGAAGATAAAAACTGTCCTAAAAGAATCATTCTTTAGGAACACCAGTAGAAGGCAAAGGGACAAAAAGACCCCTTGATCTATTCCATAGATCAAGGCAACAATGATTTTAGCCTGGAAAAGTTTCATAGTAGGTATTATCAGTCATTCCCCAACCAGAAAAAAAATTAAGAGACTTGTAAGAACCTATTGAATGTCTAGTTTTATGTGCTGTAATTTTTGGAGATGGCTCCAAGAAGTTGTGGATGAAAATGTACTTCTAGGGAGTTCAGTATATTTGGGGCGGGGGAGTGGGGAGTTCCTGCTAAGAGTTTAGAGTAGTTGGTTTAAGCTATTCTTTTTTGACAGAACCACTGTCATCTTTCTGCGTAACTCAGTGACATTTAGACATTTTTTTTGAAAGTTCTTTTGGAATTATTTGCGCTGTGAGTTTTATCTTATTTTATTTATTTATTTATGCTTTTTTTTTTGGCCACTCTGCGTGGCATATGGCATCTTAGTTCCCCGACCAGGTATCGAACCTGGGCCCCCTGCATTGGAAGCTTGGAGTCCTAACCACTGGACTGCCAGGGAAGTCCCCAGAAAAATTTTTATTTCTTCCCTTTTCTACTCCATCCAGCTTAGACTCCTATTCCCTTATTTTCTTTTCCTGCCTTTCTCTAAGATAGAAAATAAATCCCATGCCAGTGCCAATCGTGGGTGGCTCTCTTTTTAGAAAAACACTCCAAGCCTTGTCTATGCTCAGCATAAAAGAATATTCTGGGCCGGGAGGGCGTCAAAGGGTGAAGGGGTGGTCTGAGGTTCTGTGAGCCTTTCTCCTCTTCTCTTGCTACCCCATCTATAGTATATAAAACAACAAACATCAGTGGTATCAGGCCCTTTATGGGATATAGTGAGAGGTAAAAACCAGAGTAGAGCAGAGACCCTGCCCACGATCTAGATTGCAGAATAAATGAGACATTTCAAATAACCATAACATAAGGCATGGTATGCTATAAGCACTGATAGGAAGGGAAATGTACCCCCCCTGCCGAAAAAAAATTAGGATGGTACTGAATTGTCTGCTTTTGCCGCAAGTTTCTTACTCGGTTCAATTGAACAAAATCTCTGCACCTGCCAGGTGCTAGGCCCCCCGTGAGGGGCTGGTGGGTCCAGTGGGGGTCAAGCACAGGCCTTGTCTCAGATTGCTACTTCTAGCAAGAGTCATCAGAGCTTTGTAAAGGTGTCTGCTTGAGGCCAGGGACTTGGTCTTTCTCTGACATGTTTTGATATGTCCCCTCAAACAGTCCCACAGCCAGGAGGAGAGAGAGCAAACAATTTTCCTGGAAAGGTGATTAACACGGAGGCACAGCAGCTAGACATTGGCGAGGTGCCTTCTGCAAGGTTGGGGAAGTGATTTATTTTTCCAGCCTCACCACAGGAACCAAGGCCCTGGCAGATACCTCCATGCCTTAGCAGCAGCTGATCCAGATGAGATCATTATTAATTATTAGTCACTTTAGAGTGTCTTTTTCAGAAACTGCAGAGTTCTTGGGAAGCCCAGACTCTCCTGAGTTGCAGTCAGCACTATGTACACCTTGCACAGGGACCTGAGTGGCCTGTAATTATAAAACAGTATCGATTCCTGGAAAGGGGGTTGAAAATGTACAAATCCTTCCCATAAAAATCAGCTAAATCTTCAAAAGCCTTGATTATATTTTTTTTCCTCAAGGAGACTGATGGTGGGAGTAAAAAACTTGAAATGTTAGCTAAATTAGGGCTGTTTCCTACCAGGAGCCAGATCTGTACACATAATTATTTTATTCTCTGTGCTGACATTGATTCACTTCGGTTGAGTGTTGGAAATATCTCTGTTTTGGGTCTGTAATCCAAATTATTCAGTCAGTTCCTATGATGATGTTTTCTACTCGCATCGTCCTGTATTATTTTTCTGTAAAACAAATAATCACATGTCTGGAACTTGACTCATCCCCGCCCCCCAGCACACCCCTCATTCCCATCCCTAAACTTGTATATCACACCACCTGCCATGCTCCTGGGCCAGGAACTTCACTCACCACTCACCCTCACACACCCCATAGTCACCAAATTCTGCCCGTTTTATTTTTGGCCTAATTCTAATTTCTGCTTCTAAGTTGGCGTCCACTACAGTCCTGTTGGAATGACTGGAAATCTGGATAGTTTTTAGTTTTTCTTCCTTTTGACTGCGTCTCAGCATTACGAACATGGATTCTCCAGCTGCCTTTGCTTAGCTCATGGGTGCCCTGTCATTTTCTGTCTGGATCCATAGAATGGCGTCACATTGCATTTTCAGCTTCTAGTCCTGTCCATCCCGTGGTGGGTAGGAGCCCCCTTGAAAATGCAGGTTTGGTCATGGCATTTGATGGCATATAGACTTCCAGCGGCTCCCCATTGCCTACAATCCAAGATGGACAAACAATTCTTCATCTGCAAGCGATAGACATTGAGTTTCAAAAGATGCAGTTTATCTCCCAAGCCTCAGAGACTGTTGGAAGAGAGCATGTCTGGAGGACTGCAGGCACCAGCCAAATCAGGAAGGCCACCTCATTCGTGGGCTTCTTTGGCTCTTTGACCATCTGTGGTTGGTTTAGCTGGGCTTGGGACAGAGTTTTTGTCCTAGAAAGCTGTTTCCCAGGTTTTATAGAGCTAACTTCTCAGTGAGATACGGTCACAGCCCATTTTATTTTGGATACCTCGTGCTTCCTCAGCAAGGCAGTGAAGTGCTGTTGAGACTGTTACAGGGGAATGGACCCTCTGATCGGCCCCTCCGAACCTTGTATTTGAGGAAGAAGAAATCCTAGTGCCAGTACGGGGCTCCAGCACAAAGGGCCTGCAGCATTTCTCAAAAGAGGCGCTACTGGCGTGTGGTACGGGGAAACACTTTGTAATGTGTGAGTGTCCCACACATGCCAGATGCCCCAAGGACTGGGGAATGGTACCATCCCTACCTAGGAAACCTTGGCTCCAGTCACTACTCCTAAGACATTCTCCTTACTGAGAATATAATGGAGGACTGGATTAATTATGATCTGTCACTCCTGTTGCCTCTTCATCTTCTGTATTAATTGAGTTCAGACTGGAGTCACATTGCCTGTCTTTGAAATCAAGCTCCACCGCTTACTGAGTATGACCTTGAATGTGGGCATGACCTCGAACAACTACTTAATCTCTCTGTGCCTCTGTCTTCTCATTTAAAATAGGAGATAGTAGTATTAATTACATCTACCTGAAAAGATTTTTGTGCAGATGAAATGGGATAAAGCATGAAAGGTGCTTGCCGTGACGTCCACTTTCAGAGGCATAATGATTGTATGAGATGATGGTGGCTCCTGAGCTTAACATCGTACTCGAGTGACAAGTTGAAATTGACACTTAAAAGTGACTTCCCCAAAACAGAAAGGCAGCAGGGTCTATCAGAAAGTGGAGTGACCAGGTGGGAGTCAGTAGATTCTGTTTTGCCCACAGTCACAGTTACTGTGTAGCCTTGAACATGTCACTTCCCTTCTCTGGTGTTTGCCTTCTTTTTTTCTTTTCTTTTCTTTTCTTTTTTTTTTTTTTTTTTTTGCAGTACGCGGGCCTCTCACTGTTGTGGCCTCTCCCGCTGCAGAGCACAGGCTCCGGACGCGCAGGCTCAGCGGCCATGGCTCACGGGCCCAGCCGCTCCGCGGCATGTGGGATCTTCCCGGACCGGGGCACAAACCCGTGTCCCCTGCATCGGCAGGCAGACTCTCAACCACTGCGCCACCAGGGAAGCCCCTGGTGTTTGCTTTCTTGATACATTTGCCCTACGTGGTGTCCAAAAGACTGAATGGCATGAACATTGCGAATGTGCTTTAAAGCCTGTAGCATCTCACAAACAGTTTGATGATACATAATAAGTAACTGATTATACATCGGTGTTCTACCTACCCCTGATTTGGAAACCCTCATCAGCCCACTGGGAGGACGCATTGAATGTGAACTTCTTGGGAGACGTATAAACCTGGGGAGCCCACCTGCGTGGTAAACACCGAATTGCTCTCTATCAGCCCATCCTGGCCAATGCGTCCCCCAATGGCATAGGCGAGGAGCCCTCAGGCATGCAGGCATGTCGCTAAGAGCTCACAACCACGGTCCTGCAGCTCTCCCTGCTGGCTTCCCGACACCCTTCGCCACTGCCCGTTCCCTTCACGGTTGTCTGCTTGTCGCCCCACAGCAACAAAGGCGAGAGAAGGAGCTGCGGAAGCAGCAGGAGAGGGAGCAGCGGCGGCACTACGAGGAACAGATGCGCCGGGAGGAGGAGAGGAGACGCGCGGAGCACGAGCAGGTACAGCTGGGGCCCCACAGGCGGCCCCACGGGAGCGCCAGCACCAGGCACCTCTGGGCTGTGGGTCACCTGCTCTTGGGTCTGCTCAGGTTAAGCAGGTTTTTACTCTTTCTCAAGCAACTATTCAAAAAGTCAAACGCACTACCTTGGCAAAGCCCACTCATTCAGCCTGGCTTCCTCCCCAGGCCGAAGTCCCCTGACGCACCTGGATCTCGTGATTTTCCCAACCCTGGGCATCTACTTCGAAAGTAGCACTGGCGCGTGATACACAAGCCAAGTGCTCCCGTTTCATCGCTTCAGAAGAGCTTTTCTACTCAGGCAACCCTGGTCTCCAGGACTTGGAGCCATCGATGCGGGCCCTTTCTCTCTTTGTTAGAATCCCATTCTGACAGTGCAGTGGAACTGCAAGATGGCTCCGTTACAAAGGCAGTGCGTGATGGCATTCAACCATTATTTTACCCCTGCTGCTTGCACAGGAGCCTCTGAACTTTATAGCATTGTTAATTTCAGGTAGCCCCTAAAGAGGGAAACTGTCATGAAAAGTTTTTAAATAGAGCTCGGTTCTCCAAACCAAAGAGTAACTAACAGCAAAGCACTGAGCCATCTCAGTCCGCTGCAGTTGCAGGTAGAGGGCTTGTGCGTTTGACTGCATTGAAACGCTTTTGCTTCGGTGCGGGGTACCTTTCCTGTTTAGCGAGGAGGCGTCTGGGTATTTTTTCCCCTCCTTCCTTCCACACTTCACTTGGCAGCTCTTGTCACCTTTGAAATTACCGGTTCTTTTTCTCTCTTTCTTTCTCTCGTTGCGTTCCTCTGAATTCTCTGCCACCTACCTCTCCAGGAGTACATCAGGCGACAGTTAGAGGAGGAGCAGAGACAGTTAGAGATCTTGCAGCAGCAGCTACTGCATGAACAAGCTCTACTTCTGGTAATGGGAAAGCCAAGCCAGCTGACCTGCTCTGTGTTCATCGCACGCGCGCGTGTGTGTGTGTATGTGTATGTGTGTGGTCTCCTCTAACTGCCAGTCAGGAAGGAGGGGATCCTCCAAGCCTCATGGACCTGGAAAATCTCCTAAAACTTAATTCGTTTCCTGACCCAGTGTGCTGAGTCAATGTGTTTAATATACTTGTTATGCATTCTTTATTAACTCCAGCTATTTGTGAAACTTTAACATGAATCCAGCCTTATTATAAGTTCAGACTGTTTTTGAGACCCACTGTGTTTATTGCAGAGTAATGTTTGAGGTCGTTTGCAACATGCTGGAATACAATCACAGCAAAGCGCTCCTCTTCCGTAAGAACCCGCTCAGCTCTGTAGTCATATTTCATTTGCAGACTATTAGTTTTACCCTTACGATGGGAACATTTTGTGTTCCCTGCTCAGACGGCTTCCACTTGAAGTACTTTTTATTATTATTACTGCACTGCTCTCCAAATGAGCTTCTTGGTGTATCTTTTTTTTTTAACTGAACTTTTTATTCAGTGGCACTGTGATATTTTTTTAGCCTGTACGTGGTTTTTGCTAATGGTTTCGTTGGTCCAAGTTTTGTTAAACAAAAGATGATTTAGGCAGTATCTTTAGGTACTTATTTCATTTTGTACTTAATTGTACATTTTTTTTTTTAATTGTACATGTTTGAACGATTTAATTACTAAACCAGGAAGTGGACGGTTCCTTATAGGGGTTGCGTGCTGACCATCCATATGTCCTCATTATTGCCACTTTCTTGGTTACAATTCACCAAGGGCAAGTCACTTTGCAAAGGGTGGTATTCTGCAGGGGTTGCCGTTAAAACAGTGATGTTTTCATTAAATGCCACATTCTGTGCAGACGCTAACCCAAGGCTGTAGTTCATCTCTATGGCACATCCTGATGTCCTCTTGTGGTTCTGTTGGTATTAAGGTCCTTTGTTATTTATCATCTCTTTTGGTTTCATTGCATTCTTCACTGGTACTGGCCAATGGTTTCCGTATGGTGATTTAGCCTTTTCTTTGTTCTCCTTTCCTGATCTGGACAGGAATATAAGCGCAAACAGTTGGAAGAACAGAGACAAGCAGAAAGACTACAGAGACAGCTAAAGCAAGAGAGAGACTACTTGGTTTCCCTTCAGCATCAGCGGCAGGAGCAGAGGCCTGTGGAGAAGAAGCCACTGTACCATTACAAAGAAGGGATGAGTCCTAGTGAGAAACCAGCGTGGGCCAAGGAGGTAAGTCAGCGAGCAAGTACAGCCTGTACCTGTGCTGTATTGGAGAAATTGGCCATAATGAGTCTCTCCAGTAAACAGAGAGTTAAACTAGTGCTACAAAGTTGGAAAATAATTCATTATGAGACACACATGCTTTGCTTTGGGAAGAACTGTAACATTATTTCTCTACCTTAATCCATTTGTTCTTCTTTTTGTAAGTAACAACAGGAAGTAGAAAATCCTTTTCCTTATTGGAATCCAATTGAGTTTGTGGCAGGAGGATTTTTAGTGACTTTTTCATGGAAGAATATGACTTAAGACTTAAGGAATTCTAGGTAGGATCATTTCCTATCCATACCTAGACCCTAAAAGTGATCATTAGTATTGTCACTAACATTCCATGTTCTGTAGTAACAGTGAACACACAGTTGGACCCAGACTTGTGATTGCGGTTCAGTTACCGGGTCAGAGGTCATTTATATTTCTTTTGCAAATACTTTCAAAGTAATGGTCCTTCATTTGCTCAACTACTAGACTAAGAAAGAATTTTCAGGAACTTGACTCTGTGATGAGCTATTTAAAAATCTCATTAAAAATTATTTGAATAGTAGGGAAAAAAAGGGTGGTAACCAAATGAGTAAGGCAAACAAACAAAATAATAATTCTCTCCAAGATCAACAACCCTTCTAGGAAGTCGCTGTGTCATCTCATATGCCTGACACCCTGGTTTTCAGTTCTGTCATTAATGTGGCAACTAATGATTTCCTTTATTTTCTTGTGAGCATAACTAGTCATTTGAAAGGGTGATTTATATTACTCTGCATTTTCTTCTAGTATCTTCAGATATTTATAGCTAGAGCTTATTTCAAGTTATCTAGACTACAATATTACCAGAACTTGATTTCTTACGTAAGATCCTATTTGTATAATTTTTAATTTTCTGCTCTATCTTACATATGTATAGAAAAATGCTTGAAATTATGTTGTCCTAATGTTAATAATGGCTGTTTATGGGAAGTAGAAACTATAGAGTTTTTTTCTTTAAACTTTTTAATACTTTTATGTATTATGTTTTATGTATTTATGTTTAAATCCTTTATAATGATTTTATACTATTTTTACAAAACTAATAACCTTGAAAACTTAAAAACTAAATCTGTAGAGAAAAGTCATTCAGTGTCAAGAACGTTTTTGATCACTTTCCCTTAGAGTCTATGAATGCGATTTGTATTTACCTATGTCTGTAACAACTGCCTCTTTCTCCCAGGTCAGTAATTCAATTTGTGATCTTACTCCCAGGCACAGCGCCAACCCCTTAATAACCCCCCTGTTCTTCCAGCTAAGCGCAATCACTATGCTGTCCAACAGCAGCTGATGTGGTTCCTGGCTAGCAGAGATGTGTCACCTTCCTCCACTGCTAAACCATCCTTTAGCCACATCAAGCTGAAACCCTCAGCTAAGCCAGACTCACAGCTCATGATCATGGCAGGTATTGAGAGGCTGTGAAACTAGCCTCTCCTAAGCTAATGCCAGTAGCACCTGCAGAAATTAATGATTCCAGATCAAGACCCCTGTTTGAGCATCGCTCGTGGAAGAAAGGTGGACCAGCTTATCCTATTAGACTTGGTCTTGAAGAGCAACTACAGCCTCAGCGAGCCTCAAGGACCACAGTGAGATCAACGATGCGATCTCGCTCCCAAAGATGTAGCCCAACTCGAGAGTCAGGACTTAAGGTCATTTGTGTGTCCTCTCCCAGCATCCCCAAAGTGATGAGCCCCCAGTTGTCCATTACAGCAAGTAAGGAGGGCCTTAGAGACTCATGTGTACCTCAGGGCAGGAGGGGCGTGAATTCACGCATCCGTACAAGTACCTCGACTCCTCTTAAGAAGTGCTGCATCACTAAATGACCTCTCTTTGATGCATGACCACCTGACCTTCAGTGCTCCCAGACCCAAGCATGAGTTTAGGAAAGGGACGCCAACAGATCCCATTGGAGAAGACCATGATACCTTGCAAAACATACCAGAATTTCTTCTGTCCCTTGTGCAGCTCCCTCATGCACAAATGTACCAGAAAAAGGGGGGAAACATAAAACAGTTTCCACTTCCTTCTTTCCACCTCTACCCAGCATGTTTTGATTTGAACTTAAACATTTTGACTTCATTATTTTCTAATTACTATTTGTCCTCATCATTAAATTTCCTGGCCTGTCCTCTCTCTTCAGAACTAATTCACAGTTCCCAAGCTTTCAGAAGCCATGCCGTTCCTGGGGGCAAATCTTTGCAGATATCATCAGGGCAGTTTTGTAGACCTCTTAATACCCCTGTGCTTCTCAGCCAGGCTCCTAGCAGTAAAGGAAACATAGCCAGTGGGAGTGCAGACAGCATGGCTGTGTCATCAAGCACACCCGATGTGAGGTTCCCGGGCCATCCTAAGTCTGGGCCACCTCTGGTGGGTGACATCTTCCAAGGTCCCTGGCTTCCTGACAGCTGGAGTTCTTCCTTTGGGCTTCATGGACTTTTAGACATGTGGGAACATTCTTTTAGGATTTTAGATTTAATCCTATCCTCCTGGGTGTGTTTAACATAATCCAGCTTCCAACTAACCACCTATCCATGAACCAGTTCCCAAGTCTTAGAGTGAGTATTCATATTTTAGAAGAAAGATGAAACATTTAGATGATAGAATGAGTGACGGTGCTAAATTGGGGATTGGAGCAACTGGTATACAAATAAGTACAAATAGTTGTCTGCTTTAGTTTAATTCATCATTTTTTTAACACCCACTTCTTAAAATGGGAATAAAAATGAGTGTGAGAATCCTTATTTTCCTGATCTCTCAATGATTCTAATCAGCAATGTATGAACTTTTCTTCTAGAGCTTTATTTACAGGTTTCTTTTTTTATAGTAGGAGGTAGATGGGGTTGAAAGTAGCCAGACAGTGAAATACATTTCAAGACTTTAGATATGGACAGAATTTCTAGCTCAGCAGTATCTTAATTATCAACCAATAAAAAGAACCTGGGTTAAACTCTCTTTTGGAGGTAGAATAAAAGGTACCATTTTCTTTTTCAAAGGCATCCTCTGCGAGGATATAATTTGAAAATATCCTCACCAGGGATGGGTAGGCAGCAGCTATACCATGGTCTCCTGTGATAGAGGGTCTGGGCTTTTTTGCCCCATATGCCACTGAAGACACCACCTGGCCATCTTCCACCCACAGCAGCCTCTTCTGTAATCTGCTCCCATATTTGTTTTCTAACTCAGCTCTATACCTTCTCATCAGGGTGGTTTTTCCTTCTTTGATTACTTTTCCATCCACTTACTTTTCCTTATTTCCAATCGACATTTTTTTCATTAGCAGTGTAATATTGTTATAATGTTTCATCCTCTGTGTTTTCGTTGCTTCATTTTGTAAAACATAAATCATCACATTTCTCATTTCCTTTCTTATTAATCTGTCGGATGTGGTAAGAACAAATGAAAATACTTGGTTATTGGCAAATCTTGAGCTCTTCTCTCTCTCCTTTTACTGAGTTTTCTAGTTGCCCTAAATGTTACATTGACTTTGATTTTCAGATTTCAGCCAGAAAGGAACATTAATGTCTCCATTAAAAGGAGGAGTGGGGGGCATTCTCACCCCTTTCAAATTCTCTGCCGTTTCTAGATTGGAATGGAAGTCAGATTTGTTTTGTGAAAACATCAATATGATATTCTGTTAAACATCAGCAAAATTTGAAGGTTTTTTTTTCCCACTGGCACTTTTTGAAAGATGGATATTCCTTTTCTTATAATGCCCTTTCTTTCTAATGGTACAGATGCCTGTTTCTTATAATGGCCTGTGATTGTCTCGGCCTGGCAATAATTTTTTTTTAATTTTCACCAGCACACAGCAGTGACAGAATGCTCTGTCTACATGAGTGTTGCATGAGATGGTATTTTAATATTTTTTTTAACACTTCATCATGTTCTTTCTCTCTGATGCATGCCAGTCATCTGGCCATGGTTTTATTTGGCAAATGATGGGCCAGGATGTCTCTTTATATCCCATCAGCCCATTGGACTTTGAAATCCTTGTACATAAGAACTCTTCTCCACTTGTTTTATATGAATTATTTTATATATGAGGTCCCATATTACTATTTAGAGAGTTTATGGCTCTTTTCCTGTCTTTCCTCAGTTTCTGATTATCTCTCTTAAGATTTAGCATGAGAGAGACCTGACAGGAAATAGGAAAGAGCTTGTTTGAGTTCAAGTTCTTCCACTTACGGTCTTTGTGACCTGGAAGTCTCATAGTCTTCCTGAGGTGCAGCCTCCACACCTGTACTTCCTGTCTCAAGGTTGGGAGGATCCTGGGCAACCATGTATGTGAATGTGCCATTGAAACTGTAGGCGCTGTACAAATGCAAATGAAATACATGATTCAACATATTTCTATTTTGCTCCCAAGGCCATTGTTGCCCACAAGGAATAAGTGTTTTGCCTCTGTTGTTTCTGGTTGGGATTTCACATGCATCTCCCATCTCTTCCACTTACCTCTCCCCGGTGATAGATACACACTTTTTAATTTCCCATCTCAGCTTGCCAAAGATTTGCCTCATTACTTTTAAGTTATGTGCTCCATTCACATGAGGATCTGTACTTTTCTGTGCAATCAGTGGTTAGGAGTAGATCTTGGAAAACTAGTCCAGGCCCTTATCTTTAGACGAGATTACATTTTAAGCATTCCCTATGAATGAGAGCCTCCCCTGTCCTCAAAGGTGCCCCAGAGAAGGGATAGCACCAGTCTTACTCAGCAGCCGTCTGCCCATGTGGTTTTGCCAAAAGACAGCGCGACTCAACTCTTCCTGTGCCCAGTGAGTGCAGGGTCAGAGTACCTAACGAGGACTTAAAAATCATTAGACTTCTTTCTCTTCCTCCAACATTGCCAGTAAAGACAAAAATCAAATTGTTTTGTCCAGTTGGGGAAAAAATATTCCCATACGATTGTGTTCAATTCACCACGTATTAGCTCTTAAGGCAGGCCTTCTAAGAGCTTCGTAAACCCCACAGACCCTAGTGTCATATAAAGTATTATTAAAATGCACCCATATGACATAGTAAATATATTTTGTTGTCAACATTTAAAAAATTACTTCTATAATTTTGTTTTGAAGTTCTCTCTCAGCAGCTATCATTCATGATTGCTAAGTGAAACACTGGAAGCTATAAATTGTTCTCAAATGTACAAAACAATTTAACAGTTGACATTGATATAATGTTTACACTTATACATGTTTCAATGTATTTTTATTTATTTTGAAATTTTTTCAAATCCTGTAATTGACGTGTTTCTTTTCGGTCGTCTGTATTCATGCAGCTTTTATATATCTCAGAGGCCTTAGACATCACTCTCAGTACCCAGTGGATACCACAGTCCTGCCTGGAGCAGAATTTTATTTCTGAGACCACAGTTATTTTTTCTTTCTCCCCGTAATGCTGTAATAAATAGTATAGCATTTCTGCGGAAGTTATCCAAACCTCTCCAAAGTTATTTTAGTTTTGATGTTAAAATGATCCTTTTAATAAGAAGAAAACCTGATTCTATAGTAAAATTGATCAGTCTCTCCTAGTATTGTTCTCTGTATTTATTGATAATCCCGTCAAGTGTGAAATCCTTTGTTATAAATGTCTTCTTGTTATGGTCTAGCACCTTGACACTGTTTATCTGATGCTACTAGAACACTCTTTTTTGGTGGTACTTAAGATATTTTACAACTTCTTGGCAGCAAGAGGTTGGAGCAAAGACTCAGCTAATAGATTTTTTTTTTTTTTTAGTATCATGAAAGGCAGACTGAAACATATCTTGATTGTAAGCCAGTTTTTAATCACAAAATATTCTTAATCTGGGGGAAGATACCTTCTTTTTTGTCTCACTTACTGTTCAGTTAGTAGACATAAGATGTGATGAATCAGGAGACAGGCCTTTGCCCAGTAGCAAAATAAGCAGAAAGGCCAGCTTCCCCTCTGTCCATTTGAAACTGTTATTTGGATGTTTCATTTGATATATTTGCTCCAATACCCTTTGGTGCAAAAGCAACAGGCAGCGTTATTCTTCCTAAAGACTTTAGGGCCAGATTTTCTTGAGACAAAGTAGCCGGATGCCTCATTGTTACACCTGTCACATAGATTTTCAAATTTCTTTGGACAAACTTCAGCCCAGGAAATTTTACCACATTGGACTTATCCTGAAATAATCTGCTGAGTATAACAGTAGATTATTCACACCATATATTTATGATGGCACAAACAGAAACATAGTCATGGTAGGATTTAGTATTTAACTTAGAGAAGGCATAGCAAATGTTACTAGAAGTACATGAGTGATAGCTACACTTGACTAATCAAACCCATTAACTGCCTGTGAAAATTAGCACCCCGCTTTGTGCCCCATTCATTTCTAACAACAGCTTTAGGGCCCGTGTGGCCCACGGTCCTATTGGAGACAAAGGTGCTGCCTTTACTGGAGCCTTGTTACTGGCAGTTGCCAAAAAAATTCTTTATCTCAAATATAATTTCTTTGTTCAAGATGGAGTCTTGGGGGACAGACTTTTATTTTTAATGTGCTGTTTCTGAATGTGGGTTTAAAACAGTCTGAGGATATTTTACAGCTAAAAAAACAATAATAGCAAGTACTCTTCACTCCCTTATAATATTTGGTTCCTAAATGTCAGGTAATAAGTGGCTATAGTTTGGAGAGCCAGGTATTTATCTGAAAATGAGTCCAAACCTCTTGGATTCCTGACCTCAGACAGCAGTGGTTTGGATGGTGAGAGTTCAGATAGTGAGGGGTACTTATACATGTGATTTATCTATTTAATGATCTTCCCTGGAAATAAGAAAATGGTTAATATTTGACTAATTCCAGTCATCTGGAAATAGTCACCTTCTTTTCAAGAGTCTCGTATTTGGAAAAGCAATACATTGCATGCCTTGGTCTCAGTTTATCTGTGGTTGTCTTTGCAGGACTTTCTCTTCTTTGTGGTCTTATCTCAAGTCAGTCTTTGTTATTTCCTTTGGCTCAATGCAATAATAGCCCATTGTTGCTGATGTAATACTTTGCACACATACACATACAAAGTATACATGTTCTGGTTTATATTCCTGGCTTTTTGCAGCTAATCTTATCTGGTATGTGGTAAGCTTCTGGGACGTGGAATTTCAAAACCAAAGTCAACTAGACGCCAGTTGTATGTACCCTGCACAGCCACGGTCAGGGAAGAGGTGTTCAAATTACCGCTAAGTAGAGGCAAGAGGGTGGTTTTCTACACTATGGCACATGTTAACATGTTAACATGTTTGTAGTTGATTTGAGAGTTTTAAAAACAGACTTATTTTGTGTATGAGACTGAGTCTGCCTCTAGGAAGATTCAAAATAAAGTAGGGAGGATGGGAAAGAATAGCTCTTTTGAATTTTCCTTTCAAATCAGGAAGTAAAATAGATAAAAAAAAAGCTCTTCGCTGAGACATACAAATATGTCTTGAGGACCTGCATGTGGGTTCCATGACAGGCTCTTGCAACACAAAGATAGTGAGTCGGCAGAAGAGAGTTACGGGCCATCAGGGTAGGGTGCATTGCCTCCGTGAATTTGGAAATTACAACTGTCAAATTGACCCTAAAGAAATAAAGGGCAGGACAAGGTGGACCTGGAAGAAAAGTGCTAGACCTCTTAAAGCTGTCGAAGATTTTAAATCATGTCTTGCAGTGTACATTTTGTTTATCTAAAATTTCCTTTAATTTGTCCTCTGCCACAGTCTGTCTGCAGCAAATAAGTTACCAAGGGTAACTTTTGCCTGTAAAGAGAGCCTTCCCTGCAAAGCACTTCTGATCAGTTATCCCCTCTGGGCTGAGAGAGACTCTGCAGAAAGGGAATGACAAGGAAATGAAGTGTCCAGAAAGGAGAGAGGGTTGGAGGAGGGAGAGGAGAGGAGGAGTAGCAAGAATGAGTGCCATGTGTGGAGAAACAGGAGGAGGGTAGAGGGAGGTAGCGGAGCCCAGGCTGGAATGGAAAGAAGGCGCTGGGACAGTGTATTCTAGAGAGCCGGGAGAGACACCCGAAAAGAAAGGGAGAAGAAGAGAGAAAAAGAAAATGATATAAAGCAGAAACTAACACACCATTGTAAAGCAATTATACCCCAATAAAGATGTTAAAAAAAAAAAAAAGAAAATGATACGGGAAGTCCGTTTAAGATGGGCCAGGGCTTCCCTGGTGGCGCAGTGGTTGAGAGTCCTCCTGCCGATGCAGGGGACACAGATTCGCGCCCCGGTCCGGGAAGATCCCACGTGCCGCAGAGCGGCTGGGCCCCTGAGCCATGGCCGCTGAGCCTGCGCGTCCGGAGCCTGTGCTCCACAACGGGAGAGGCCCCAACAGTGAGAGGCCTGCGTACCGCAAAAATAAATAAATAAAAAATAAGACAGGCCATGCTTATCGAGTGAGAGGCCCACTTGCCCATGAGTAGGGCATGTGAAGAAATCAATGGCGGTGAGTACGCTCAGCTCATCCTCCTGCCAGCCCTCCTGTGTTCTTTCCTGCCCTGTCCCATGAGTCAGCTCAAAGCAGTTTTCTATTTTCCCCAAGCAATCATAAAGCCCGCCGTAGTTACCTCTCTCCCTCACTGACCCCTGGCTTTGTGACCGATTAGCAGGATGGTGTTCCAACTAACGCACGGTAAACTCTTAAGCAGATCCCTAATTCCCAGCCAACGGAATAGCACGAGATAATGGGTGATGGAAGGATGATGGCTTAAGTGTTCTGTGAGTTCTTCACGCTAGTATTTACTCTGACAGAAAGAGCTTTTTGCAAATTTCTGATGCAGAGCAGATAGGGAGAGCTTCAGCTTTCTAAAGTGATTTGATCAGAGGGATACAAAATGGCTGTGCAGGTGACTACAGAAAATCGTAACTAGGAAGTAAGTCAGCTTCCATCCATTGAGATACTCTTTTTTCTTTCTTTCTTTCTTTTTTCATTTTTTGGCTTCTAGGTAGAAGAACGGTCAAGGCTCAACCGGCAGAGTTCACCTGCCATGCCTCACAAGGTTGCCAACAGGATATCAGACCC
This sequence comes from Globicephala melas, assembly GCF_963455315.2. Taxonomy (NCBI): domain Eukaryota; kingdom Metazoa; phylum Chordata; class Mammalia; order Artiodactyla; family Delphinidae; genus Globicephala; species Globicephala melas. The sequence goes on from NC_083317.1 coordinate 95,133,884, forward strand.
CAACCTGCCCCCACGGTCGGAGTCCTTCAGCATCAGTGGGGTTCAGCCTGCTCGGACACCCCCCATGCTCAGACCAGTAGATCCCCAGGTACGTCCTCCCTTCATTCCACTGGCTTTTTTCAACAGGTATACAGTAAAGTCTAATAAAAGCCCAGGAAATTGTAACATGGATTCAAGCATGGGTCCAGCCAAGTCATGGCTTTTAATATCAAATCTCTAGTAAGATAGGAGACCCCACTGAATGTGAAAGGCAGCAGAAGGAGTAAGAAAGAAAAAAGCACCATCCTTAACTTTAAGCCAACCACAAAGTCACTTCTTGGTAAATTGCCTCTCTGGAGACCCGGGGGAGTTCCTGCCAGGTCAGAACGAGCATCCTTTTAGATATAATTACCAAAACTAACATTTGTGTAGACCTTTGATACATATAAACTATTATATTATCTTTTGTTCCTTGGGATTTTCACATGAGCCTGAAACTGAAAAAATTAAATGGACTAGGTTAAGTAAAATTGTGTCTTCTAAGCCAGTGGTTTTCAAAGTGTGGTCACTGGGCCAGCAGCATAGCATCAGCCAGAAACTTGGTAGAAACGCAGATTCTGAGGCCCACCTCAGACCTACTGGTCAGCAACTCTAGGGTTGGGGCCTGGCAGTCTGGAGTTTAATAGCCTCCAAGTGATTCTGATGCACTTTGAAGTTTGAGAACCATTGTTTTAAGCTATTTGGAAAAGAAAAGAAGATATCTCCACTTTTAGATAAGGAGGAAGTTTCTGGAAGTTTTAGAGGATTTTATATATACCAAAAATGAAATAGGAATTGAAATGAAGTATGAAATTAGATGAAAAATAAAGGTAATGTAGATGTTTTCACCCAAATGTCTTAAACTTCTTCCAGGTATCCACCTGTGTTAACACTTCCACAGAATATTCTGAGGTCACCTTTGAAATATGTAATGCTATTTGAACTGGAGTTTAAGAGTAGACACAGTCAAGGAGTCTTGGTTTTAAGTTTGCCTTTAGTATATGAGGTCCAAGATTTTTCAGTACCAGCCAGCTTGGCACTTGTTTGTTTTTATTTGTATGAGTCCAGGCCTAACCTTCCATGGCGTACTTTTTTTTTTTTTTTAATAGAAATCATACCAATTATAAACCATGGTTATAAGCAGACTCAATTTGCAACCATAACTGCAGCAAATTTCAAGGTTTCTTAAAATTTAATTTAATTTTTTTTTATACAGCAGGCTCTTATTAGTTACCCATTTTATACATATTAGTGTATACATGTCAATCCCAATCTCCCAATTCATCCCACTACCACCATCCCCACCCCACCGCTTTCCCCCCTTGGTGTCCATATGTTTTTCTCTACACCTGTGTCTCAATTTCTGCCCTGCAACCGGTTATCTGTACCATTTTTCTAGGTTCCACATATATGCATTAATATACAATATTTGTTTTTCTCTTTCTGACTTACTTCACTCTGTATGACAGTCTCTAGGTCCATCCACGTCTCTACAAATGACCCAATTTCATTCCTTTTTGTGGCTGAGTAATATTCCATTGTATATATGTACCACATCTTCTTTATCCATTTGTCTGTTGATGGGCATTTAGGTTGCTTCCATGACCTGGTTATTGTAAATAGTGCCGCAATGAACATTGGGTACTTTTTTTTTTTTTTTTTGCGGTACGCGGGCCTCTCACTGTTGTGGCCTCTCCCATTGTGGAGCACAGGCTCTGGACGCACAGGCTCGGCAACCATGGCTCATGGGCCCAGCCGCTCCGCGGCACATGGGATCTTCCCGGACCAGGGCACGAACCCGCGTCCCCTGCATCGGCAGGCAGACTCTCAACCACGTGTGTCTTTTTGAATCATGGTTTTCTCTGGGTATATGCCCAGTAGTGGGATTGCTGGGTCATATGGTAATTCTATTTTTAGTTTTTTAAGGAACCTCCATACTGTTCTCCATAGTGGCTGCATCAATTTACATTCCCACCAACAGTGCAAGAGGGTTCTCTTTTCTCCACACCCTCTCCAGCATTTGTTGTTTGTTGATTTTCTGATGATGCCCATTCTAAATGGTGTGAGATGATACTAATTGTAGTTTTGATTTGCATTTCTCTAATAATTAGTGATGGTGAGCAGCTTTTCATGTGCTTCTTGGCCATCTGTATGTCTTCTTTGGAGAAATGTCTATTTAGGTCTTCTGCCCATTTTTGGATTGGGTTGTTTGTTTTTTTAATATTGAGCTGCATGAGCTGTTTATATGTTTTGGAGATTAATCCTTTGTCCATTGATTCATTTGAAAATATTTTCTCCCATTCTGAGGGCTGTCTTCTCATCTTGTTTGTAGTTTCCTTTGCTTTGCAAAAGCTTTGAAGTTTCATTAGGTCCCATTTGTTTATTTTTGTTTTTATTTCCATTACTCTAGGAGGTGGATCAAAAAAGATCTTGCTGTGATTTATGTCAAAGTGTGTTCTTCCCATGTTTTCCTCTAAGAATCTTATAGTGTCCGGTCTTACATTTAGGTCTCTAATCCATTTTGAGTTTATTTTTGTGTATGGTGTTAGGGAGTCTTCTAATTTCATTCTTTTACATGTAGCTGTCCAGTTTCCCCAGCACAACTTATTGAAGGACTGTCTTTTCTCCATTGTATATCCTTGCCTCCTTTGTCATAGATTACTTAATCATAGGTGCATGGGTTTATCTCTGGGCTTTCTATCCTGTTCCATTGATCTATTTTTCTGCTTTTGTGACAGTACCATATTGTCTTGATTACTGTAGCTTTGTAGTATAGTCTGAAGTCAGGGAGTCTGATTCCTCCAGCTCTGTTTTTTTCCCTCAAGACTGCTTTGGCTATTTGGGGTCTTTTGTGTCTTCATACAAATTTTAAGAATTTTTTGTTCTAGTTCTGTAAAAAATGCCATTGGTAATTTGATAGGGATTGCATTGACTCTGTAGATTGCTTTGGGTAGTATAGTCATTTTTACAATATTGATTCTTCCAGTCCAAAAACATGGTATATCTCTCCATCTGTTTGTATCATGTTTAATTTCTTTCATCAGTGTCTTATAGTTTTCTGCATACAGGTCTTTTGTCTCCCTAGGTAGGTTTATTCCTAGGTATTTTATTCTTTTTGTTGCAATGGAAAATAGGAGTCTTTCCTTAATTTCTCTTTCAGATTTTTCATCACTAGTGTACAGGAATGTAAGAGATTTCTGTGCATTAATTTTGTATCCTGCTACTTTACCAAATTCATTGATTAGCTCTAGTAGTTTTCTGGTGGCATCTTTACGATTCTCTATGTATAGTATCATGTCATCTGCAAACAGTGACAGTTTTACTTCTTCTTTTCCAATTTGTATTCCTTTTATTTCTTTTTCTTCTCTGATTGCCGTGGCTAGGACTTCCAAAACTATGTTGAATAATATTGGTGAGAGTGGACATCCTTGTCTTGTTCCTGATCTTAGAGGAAATGCTTTCAGTTTTTCACCATTGAGAATGATGTTTGCTGTGGGTTTGTCATATATGGCCTTTATTATGTTGAGGTAGGTTCCCTCTGTGCCCACTTTCTGGAGAGTTTTTATCATAAATCGGTGTTGAATTTTGTCAAAAGCTTTTTCTGCATCTATTGAGATGATCATATGGTTTTCCTTCTTCAATTTGTTAATATGGTGTATCACACTGATCAATTTGCATATATTGAAGAATCCTTGCATCCCTGGGATAAATCCCACTTGATCGTAGTGTATGATTCTTTTAATGTGTTGTTGGATTCTGTTTGCTAGTATTTTGTTGAGGATTTTTGCATCTATATTCATCAGTGATATTGGTCTTTAATTTTCTTTTTTTGTGGTATCTTTGTCTGGTTTTGATATCAGGGTGATGATGGCCTCACAGAATGAGTTTGAAAGTGTTCCTTCCTCTTCAGTTTTTTGGAAGAGTTTGAGAAGGATGGGTGTTAGCTCTTCTCTAAATGTTTGATAGAATTCACCTGTGAAGCCATCTGGTCCTGCACTTTTGTTTGTTGGAAGATTTTTAATCGCAGTTTCAATTTCATTACTTGTGATTGGTCTGTTCATATTTTCAATTTCTTCCTGCTTCAGTCTTGGAGGGTTATACCTTTCTAAGAATTTGTCCATTTCTTCCAGGTTGTCCATTTTATTGGCATAGAGTTGCTTGTAGTAGTCTCTTAGGATGCCTTGTATTTCTGCGGTGTCTGTTGTAACTTCTCCTTTCTCATTTCTAATTTTATTGATTTGAGTCCTCTTCTTCTTTTTCTTGATGAGTCTGGCTAATGGTTTATCAATTTGCTTATCTTCTCAAATAACCAGCTTTTAGTTTTATTGATCTTTGCTATTGTTTTCTTTGTTTCTATTTCATTTATTTCTGCTCTGATCTTTATTATTTCTTTCCTTCTGCTAACTTTGGGTTTTGTTTGTTCTTCTTTCTCTAGTTCCTTTAGATGTAAGGTAGATTGTTTATTTGAGATTTTTCTTGTTTCTTGTGGTAGGCTTGTATAGCTATAAACTTCCCTCTTAGAACTGCTTTTGCTGCATCCCATAGGTTTTGGATCATCGTGTTTTCATTGTCCTTTGTTCTTGGTATTTTTTAACTTCCTCTTTGATTTCTTCAGTGATCTCTTGGTTATTTAGTAACGTATTGCTTAGCCTCCATGTGTTTGTGTTTTTTATGGGTTTTTTTCCCTATAATTGATTTCTAATCTCATAGCATTGTGGTCAGTAAAGATGCTTGATATGATTTCAATTTTCTTAAGTTTACTAAGGCTTGATTTGTGACCCAAGATGTGATCTATCCTGGAGAATGTTCCATGCACACTTGAGAAGAAAGTGTAATCTGCTGTTTTTGGATGTAATGTCCTATAAATATCAATTAAACCTATCTGGTCTATTGTGTCATTTAAAGCTTGTGTTTCCTTATTAATTTTCTGTTTGGATGACCTGTCCATTGGTGTAAGTGAGGTGTTAAAGTCCCCCACTATTATTGTGTTACTGTCGATTTCCTCTTTTATAGCTGTTAGCACTTGCCTTATGTATTGAGGTGCTCCTGTGTTGGGTGCATACATATTTATAATTGCTATATCTTCTTGGATTGATCCCTTGATCATTTTGTAGTGTCCTTCTTTGTCTCTTGTAACATTCTTTTTTTTGCGGTACATGGGCCTCTCACTGTTGTGGCCTCTCCCGTTGCGGAGCACAGGCTCCGGACGCGCAGGCTCAAAGGCCATGGCTCACGGGCCCAGCCACTCTGCAGCATGTGGGATCTTCCTGGACTGGGGCACGAACCCGTGTCCCCTGCATCAGCAGGCGGACTCTTAACCACTGCACCAACAGGGAAGCCCTCTTGTAACATTCTTTATTTTAAAGTCTATTTTATCTGATATGAGTATTCCTACTCCAGCTTTCTTTTGATTTCCATTTGCATTGAATATCTTTTTCCATCCCCTCACTTTCAGTCTGTATGTGTCCCTAGGTCTGAATTGGGTCTCTTGCAGACAGCATATATATGGGTCTTGCTTTTGTATCCACTCACCGAGCCTGTGTCTTTTGGTTGGAACATTTAATTCATTCATGTTTAAAGTAATTATCAATGTGTATGTTCCTATTACCATTTTCTTAATTGTTTTGGGTTTGTTTTTGTAGGTCCTTTTCTTCTCTTCTGTTTCTGTCTTAGAGAAGTTCCTTTAGCATTTGTTGTAGAGCTGGTTCAGTGGTGCTGAATTCTCTTAGATTTTGCTTGTCTGTAAAACTTTTGATTTCGCCCTTGAATCTGAGTGAGATCCTTGCCAGGTAGAGTAATCTTGGTTGTAGGTTCTTCCCTTTCATCACTTTAAATATGTCATGCCACTCCCTTCTGGCTTGTAGGGTTTCTGCTGAGAAATCAGCTGTTAACCTTATGGGAGTTCCCTTGTATGTTATTTTTCGTTTTTCCCTTGCTGCTTTCATTAATTTTCTTTGTCTTTAATTTTTGCCAATTTGATTACTGTGTGTCTCAGTGTGTTTCTCCTCGGGTTTATCCTGTTTAGGTTTATCCTGCACTTCCTGGACTTGGGTGGCTATTTCCTTTCCCATGTTAGGGAAGTTTTCAACTATAATCTCTTCAAATATTTGCTTGCGTCCTTGCTCTCTCTCTTCTCCTTCTGGGACCCCTATGATGCGAATGTTGTTGCGTTTAATGTTGTCCCAGAGGTCTCTTAGGCTGTCTTCATTTCTTTTCATTCTTTTTTCTTTATTCTGTTCCACAGCAGTGAATTCCACCATTCTGTCTTCCAGGTCACTTATCCATTCTTCTGCCTCAGTTATTCTGCTATTGATTCCTTCTAGTGTATTTTTCATTTCAGTTATTGTATTGTTCATCTCTGTTTGTTTGTTCTTTAATTCTTCTAGGTCTTTGTTAAACATTTCTTGCATCTTCTTAATCTTTGCCTCCATTCTTTTTCCAGGATGAGGTCCTGGATCATCTTTACTATCATTATTCTGAATTCTTTTTCTGGAAGGTTGCCTATCTCCACTTCATTTAGTTGTTTTTCTGGGGTTTTGTCTTGTTCCTTCATCTAGTACATAGCCCTCTGCCTTTTCATCTTGTCTGTCTTTCTGTGAATGTGGTTTTTGTTCCACAGGCTGGAGGACTGTAGTTCTTCTTGCTTCTGCTGTCTGCCCTGTGGTGGATGAGGCTATCTAAGAGGTTTGTCCATGGGGTACATTTTTATAGAAACTCCTCTTTTAACACACAAACTTCCTCTTTAAAAAGCCCCTAACTTTGACCTTTTAGGACACTATTGCCCTGTAAAAGGGGGAAGTAGAGGGAAAACTTATGAAACTCTATTGAAGTGAGCAGGAAATGAAAATGTAGATACCCTGTGACAGCTAATTGGATTAAACATTCTTCAGGAGCTTCAATTTTTGTTTTTATTTTGGAGGCTCTTTTAAAGTAGGTTTGTGTTTTGTACTACATTTTTAAAAATTTATTTTATTGAAGTATAGTTGATTTACAATGTTGTGTTAGTTTCTGTTTTACAGCAAAGTGATTCAGTTAAACATAAACATATTATATTCTTTTTCATATTCTTTTCCATTATGGTTTATCACAGGATACTGAATATAGTTCCCTGTGCTATACAGTAGGACCTTGTTGTTTATCCATTCTATACATGATAGTTCGCATCTGTTAATCTCAAACTCCCAATACGTTCCTTCCCCAACCACCTCCGCCTTGGCAACCACAAATCTGTTCTCAATGTCTGTGAGTCTGTTTCATAGATAAGTTCATTTTTGTCATATTTTAGATTCCACATATAATTCTACTTTATTGTATTTGTCTTTTTTTCTTTCTGACTTACTTCACTTTGTATGATAATCTCTGGGTCCATCCGTGTTGCTGCAAATGGCAATATTTCATTCCTTTTTATGGCTGAGTAATATTCCATTGTATATGTGTACCACATCTTCTTTATCCATTCCTCTGTCGATGGACATTTAAGTTGCTTCCGTGTCTTGGCTGTTGTAAACAGTGCTGCTATGAACATTGGGGCGCATGTACTACATATTTGTAAGATAGGCTTTGTTTTCATATTAATACTTAATATATTTAATGATATTTACCCTTAATATAAATTTGATTGGTTACAGTTCTATTCTGGTTGAAGCATAACATTCCATTGAACTGGACTTTGAGAATTGCCTCTGAACCATAATGAATAACATTGCAGGTTTCAGACCCAGGAGAGTCTGAAGAGGCTGGGGCAGGGCTGCTCCAGGGATAAGACCTCAAGGGCAAGAGGAACGGGGCCAGGCTGGTGGAGGAGGGCTATAGAGATGCTCCCCAGCAGTCTGGGCACTGAGATTTCAATCCAAAGAGGATCTGGTAGGTCCCTTGTACAAAGCAGATACTAGATTAATGTTTGTGGACTTAACAGTTTAATTTAGAAAGTCTCTAGATGTTTTCCCAGCCAAGATTGACTGAGCACCTCCACATGCCAGGCGTGGTGCTAGACGCAGAGATAGGAGGTCAGACATGGCTCTTGTCTCTGAGGAGCTTACCTATGTGATGGAGGGGGACTCAGGCTCACATGAGCACAATGAAGTGTGAACAGTGCTGATGGTAAAGGGTACTCTGAACTCTAGATGTTCATGATTTGTCTTAAAAAGCCACCCTTCTGCCTAAAGACTACATTTCTTCCCTGCATGAACAACATCAACACATGCCAAATTGTGAGACTTACCACAACTCTAAAAGAAACGTCCTGGTCTCGAGAGTTATATAATATCCTAGCTGGTAAGAGCCAGTTCACCAGAAAGCAGCATAGTATAGCAGTTAGGCTGTGGGGTTACAATACCGGAACTACAATTAAGCGTATGTGTGGGTTATAACCCAGGCTCTGGCACGTATTAACTGTGAAATCCAGGTTGTTACCTACCCTCTCTAATCCTTACATTCTCATGAGGAAAATAATTGTGTCCGTCTCATGGTCGATTTAGTGAGTTCACAAGGAGTAAGATGTTCAGAGCAATTCTTGTTTCACAGAGCACTCTCTGAAGTCAAAGTTAGGAGGTTGAAAGGAGGAAGTTTGTAACATTAGAAGAGAAGTGCTTGTAAATATATTGTATTGCTGCTCAGTAAATGTTCACTAAAAATCATTATCATGACACTTATTTCACCGACTTCTTAGCAGTCCCAAGTCAATCATTTAACTCTTTGCCAGGAACCCTGGTCAAGCCCTCCAGCTCTAAATGGGAAATTCGGGGGGGCTTTGAAAAGCATGCTGCAGAGAACGGTGATGGGCTCTGTGTACTGTTTCTTTCTCCCTAAAATTTTATTTTCCCTTCCCCTGAGTGAGGTCCTAGCTGATCTGCTTTTTCTTCTAATAACACTGCTGTGATGTTGGTTTGATGCTTAGATCCCACATCTGGTAGCTGTGAAATCCCAGGGACCTGCCTTGACCGCCTCCCAGTCGGTGCACGAGCAGCCCACGAAGGGCCTCTCTGGGTTTCAGGAGGCTCTGAACGTGAGCTCTCACCGTGTGGAGATGCCGCGCCAGAACTCGGATCCCACCTCTGAAAACCCGCCTCTCCCCACTCGCATTGAGAAGTTTGACCGAAGCTCTTGGTTACGACAGGAAGAAGACATTCCACCAAAGGTAATAGTACTGGGGTTTTTATCGACATCACCATCATCGTCATCATTGTTTGTTATTATTCTTATTATTACTATTACTGTTATCATTGTTATTACCCCCGTTCCAGACCATTCATAGTATTGAAGAACCTGGCACCAAAGTACCGTCCATTCTTGCGTTTGTTTTGGTCCCTCCTCGTTCCCAAGCTAAGACTTGGATTGTCGTTTATCATTTCTGATCTCCATTTTCCCCAAAGAAATGGAGGCTCAGGTAGACTGAATGACTTGGAAGCATATATCCTGTATCCAGAATTAGAACTCGCAACCCCAAGCATTCCAAACTGTTCTTTTAACTATCCATCTTAAGAAATAGAATAATATGGATATTTTCATCGATTACTTAATCTATGTCTAGACAAATTTAAAATTTCCAGATTAAAAAGTAAGGAATTTTTTTATTCCTATTTTTAATAACCCAAAGTGAAAACAGGTTTCAAATGTTCAGAAGATAGTAATGCTCTTAGAATATTTTAGTTGGCTCCACTTAAGGAAAGCTCCTTCTAGGCCAGGTTGTGATTTAATTCCAGCCTTAATTGATTACTGAGGATTAAACTCTAGGGTAAAATGACCAGCCATTCCACTGGTTTGGTTTCATTTGTTTTGTTTTTGCCTATACCAAGTTGTTGTACATTCCAAAAAATGTCCTAAAACGTGGCCATGCATCTCACTACAGACAACCTGGAAACATCAAAATACTGTAGAAATTTTTGCATCAGATTCTTCCCGGTTCAGGATTCCCCTTTCTCCTGAACTCAGCATAGGAGCTATGACAAATGGAATGTCCCACAATTTCCAGAAATCGATGCCATTGTTGATTCCAGAAAGAAAGAAGACCTTTTTACCCAATGATTTTCAAATATTTTTCCTCTCAGAAGGATATTATACCAGGATTTCTATTATTTTGAAAGTGAAATTAGCTGATAATGGCTCTTTTGTTGTTGTTCTCATCTTGTGGAAGCAGAGATGCCATCAGAAAAGGTTATTTATGGAGCAAAGTTCAATCTAGAGAATAGGATGGGCAGAGGAGCAGACAGGAGAGCTGGGGAAACATTTGACGTTATGGGTCCACTCTCTAAAAACACGCAGGCACACACTTATAACTCTGGGAGGAAAAATTTAGATCAATACAAAGATTTTGGGTTTTAATAATTCATTAGACTGTCTCTCTCTACAACTGTTTCAGTTGACCAAGTGCAAAAGGAAAACTAGTGAGAGTAATATTTAATTTGAGCAGGTGGGAACACTGTTTCGGTTATTCTGCTTCACTTCACTGACTCATCTTTCTAGGTCTTTATCTTAAAATGTATTATAATAGCCAATAAGATCCGTATTAGTGTTAAATATCATTTAATATACTAAACATAATATTAAAACAAAGCATAATTTAAAAATACCTAGTACAAAATATAAACCTACTTTAAAAGGACCTCCAAAAATAAATAAAAGTTGAAGCACCTCATGAATGTTTAGCCCAACCAGCTGTCACAGGAGATGTACATTTTCATTCCCTAGTCACTTTTCATAAAGTAAGTTTTTCCTCTACTCTCCCCTCATGTTGGACTCCTTTGGTGCACTTACCAGTATTTGATTTCATTAGAAAATGTTTCCTAACATGAGGCATACTTGAATTCTACCTTAGGCCCTTGACAGATAAGGTAATGGTACGTTTTCCTACCGTACCTCACAGTCTGACTGGTATTCACATAGTTTTTTGAAGACCTTCCAGTATTTGCAGTATTAGTCCTGTTTTGTATCACGTTTGCAAATTGACCTTCCAAAGTTCAGTGTTGGCGGTTTGTTTTTAATTAGAAATTGCAAGTTGATTAGGAAGTAGAACCGTTCAGGATCTATTGCAGTAGTTTTTCTGAGCTCACTAACATGTGGCTTATGTCCCAAGCCTGATACCCTAATTTCTCACCAGATTTCATAATTTCCTTACCTGTTTATCAGTTGTATTGTGAGTTAAAAATGGAACTCGGTTTATCTGGATGTCTCATCAGATGCAATTTCCAATGATCAGCTGAGTTAATGATACCCCAGAGAAATTTCTGATATCCACCACTCTTGTGCAAATGAAGGGAATCAATTATTTTAGCCCAGTGAATCAAAATAATCCGCTTGGTCTGTTTCTAAATTTGTTTTTTAAATTGAGCACTTTGTACTCCCTAACGGTGGCTGAAATGTGCCTCATTGCCTTTCGTTTGATTTTGTTTAGGGAGTTAACTATTTCTTTGAGAAATGCAAGATGTTTCTTTCCTGTTTCTGATAGTTCTGTATCTCCTGGCAGATCTCAGGAAAGGAGTAGCTTGCTTTTCAGGCGGAACCCTGTGGAAGCTATTTTATGGAAAATATCTCTGAATTCTGGTTTTCTTTCAGGTGCCTCAAAGAACAACTTCTATATCCCCAGCATTAGCGAGAAAGAATTCTCCTGGAAATGGTAGTGCTCTGGGACCCAGACTAGGATCTCAACCCATCAGAGCAAGGTAAGGGAAGGAAGATGGGTAAGTTGAAGGGAGAAGTCCCCACCTACCATTGTCGTTGTTGCTTTCCTTAAAAAATGTCTTTGTTCTTTTTTCACTTCAGAGGCATGTTGGCTGGCCACCCAGACTGTACGCTTTGGTGGACCAGACACATGTCTTTTATTTCTTCAGTAGCCTTTCACAGAAATCAGTGTACGGTGAGGGCTCATGAATGAACGAGTCAATGAATCACAGGGTCAACGAATGAATCAGCCCAGAATCCAACCAGGTTTACCTTACTTGGCAGTTTTTTAAACGTGGGAGTAAGACTGCAAATAGAAGTCTGGGTGCAGCGCCCCTGACCGTTACTTCAGAGACCATTTCGTGAAGCCAGCCAAACAAAATGGCCTGATCTGAGTTGGTTTTAGCATCAGGCCAAGAAATGTGCCGTGGGAGCTATTGAGACAGTAATTGCCATAGAAATGCTGTAGCCACCAGCTGCAGAGCTTCCCTAGTTCGGCAAATTACAGAAGAACTAGTTCTCATGAGGAAATCACCTCTGGCATTAAGGAGCATCACTGAAATACAGTGATGCTCCCGCTGTTGCTCTGTGCTCTCCTAGAATTTTCTACCGACCCTGTATATTCCTACAATCAGGAAGTTGCGTCCACCTACTGGTTGGTGTCGAGTGCTCAAGTGAAGAAGCTGGAAAATAAACAATATCCTTACAGTATCTGAGCAGATTTTATGTGGTAACAGATGCTGTTTGCTGCTGTAGTCCATCAAGCTTCCCTCAGATTTTTTCATGAAGAGTACACTCCTTTTTAGGATCAACTGAAATAGCAAATGGCCTCTGCTGAGACTATAAAAAGGAACTTGGGCAGGCTGCTTTATCCGTCTTCATTGTGTTCATGAGAGCGCTCTTGCTAGTCAAAGAGAAGGAGAGACTGAAAATGAAGGTTATGACCATTTGTACAGATCCTAAAATATGGAATGCCTTTGATCATAAAGCTTTCATTTTCCTCTTCACATGAAAAGCCTTAGGAAGGGGTCAGTCCATAAATAAGATGGAACTGCACTAAAAACATCCATCCCTTGAGGGCAAAGAAGCTAACTCGTCTGAGTGGAGTTGCCAACGAGCAGTTCTTGTCCAGTGACTCGTCAGGTTCACTCTGAGCTGGTGCTGGGAGCAGCTGAGGAAGCCTAGAGCGGACTGTGACCAGGGAGCCAAAGGAATGTCAGGCTGGATTGCCGGCCTGAACTTTATCAGTCCCCCTCTTCGAGCGGTGATAAGCCCCCAATTATCAGTGCTTCTTGCTCATTGGAACCCTGCCTTCAAGGCTGTGTTCATTAGATCAGTTGTTTAGAAGTTTAGTTGCTATAGATCAAGCATCGTTTCAACTTTAAATCTTTTTCCCTCTCTCAACCAAAAAGAAAGAGAACTGTCATTCTATAGCCAAATAAAAAGCAGCTCTTTGTTCCCTCTGAAATGTTATTTTAATGATATTAAGGCCCTAAGATAACTGGTGTTTGATGGTCAGTGGTTTGCAAATCATGTGCTTTTCCCTTGGAACCTCTTAAACATTGTACTTTTTACAAAGAACGCAGACCTTGTGAAGACAACTAATGTTTTTCTGCTTACAGAAAAGGTAGAGAGGAAGTGAGCTAAGAGGTAATAATTATTTACCTGCAATGAAAGTCAGAGGCATTGCAGGGGAGGGGGAGGATGGAGAATCCCTATCTCTGCCTTGTGAAACAATCTGCCCAACAAGCCTGTTCCTTGCTGTCACGTATCTCTAAGTGACCAGCATTTAATATGTGAATTGGGGCTTCCCTGGTGGCACAGTGGTTGAGAGTCCGCCTGCCGATGCAGGGGATGCGGGTTCGTGCCCCGGTCCAGGAAGATCCCACATGCTGTGGAGCGGCTGGACCCATGAGCCATGGCCGCTGAGCCTGCGCGTCCGGAGCCTGTGCTCCGCAATGGGAGAGGCCACAACAGTGAGAGGCACGCGTACCGCAAAAAAAATGTGAATCAGACTTTGCAACTCTAGATTGGATTGCATTTTAAAACGTTTTGGGATTTGGAATATTTACTGTGCTAGAGATGGCTTTAGTTCACCTTTGTTGCATAATAAAGCGTGCCAAGACATAGTGGCCTGAGATAGTAACAATTTCTTATTGTGCACGATTCTGTGGGTTGGCTGCAAAGTTGTTCCACTGGTCTCACCTGGGCTTGCTTCTGCAGCTGCACTGAGCTGATAGGTCAGCTGTACCTTCACGTGGTCTTTCATCCTGGGCTTCTTGACTGTTTGGTGATTTCGGGACAGCATCCCAAGAGGGAAAGCCCCAATAAACAAGCACTTTTGAAGGCTTTGCTTCTATCATCTTTATTGATGTCCCATTGGCAACCACAAGTCACATGGCCAAGCCCAGAGTCAGTGTGTAAAGGAAATTCACAGGGGCACAGACAAGGGGAGATGTGATTCACGGGTGGTGGGAGCGGAGTGGGAGGGAGGCTGTTACTGAACACAGAGACTGTCTTACTTTCTATTGGTTCTAATAAAGTCCTCATAGTTCTTTTTGTACCATTTGTCAGACAACTGCCCATCCATAAAGCCATAAAAAAAAAAGGGTTGCTTTTAAATATTTTGTCCTTTGCAATACTGTATAGACTCCCAAATGCCTTATACTGCCTTAAATGTCAAGGTGAACAGTTGAGTTTAAATCGTGATTTGATTTGTTCATTTTTTAAATTTCTGTTTTAAAACCTTCCATGCACTTTAACATTTAACTTTGATTCATGTGTTCTTTTAAAGCACATTAAAATTTGATTAAACAAGTACATTCAGAGTATGAAAAGATTTAAATTAATCCAATAACACCCAGTCAAAACCCAATGACTAAATGCTTAATTTCAAAAAATAATTCTCCAACCCATCCCAAACCTGTCTTCTTATGGCTTGTTTGTTCTCATTTGCTATGTCATCAAAGAACAAAGTAAAATGAATTTTGGTGGGCAGCCAGTTAATTATAGACTTGGCCCTAGTATTTGGGCCAAGAAATCACTTTGTAATCCTAATTTTCTGTTTTGACTTTTTTCTATGACTCAAGTAAATGGAATAATTTTCACTTTACTGTGTGTTTTATAGACCAAACAGCATTCTCTGCAGGATGGCAAATGTCTGAGCTAACAGTTAGCATTTAAAGAAATCTATATGAATGTTTTCAAGTTTTTACACATTTGGATCTCAGTAGGCTCCGTTAGTATATGGACAAGGGAAATCTGTTATTTCATGGAATTCTTCTGAAATTGATCCCCGCTAAGAGCATTTATCTCAGCCCCGTTGGCCCCTAGGCCAGACTAAATTACAACATAATAAAGAAGAGAAAAATATGAACAGTGTGACATTTTCTCAAAACACTCATATTTTACCAAAAAAGCAAATAAGGTAGAAAAGCATTTTAAAGGTTTCCCTCTTTCTATGTGTGGTTACCTAGACACTAAACACTTCTTTCAGACTCCAGCAGCAAAAATAGCACCCTATTAAGATCAGCACCCACACTGGTTAGCTCCAGTTGGAGGGGGACTTGTACTAACAAGGCCCAGGTCAGGGATTTAATGCCCATGGGATCCAATTAACTTCACACTGAAAGAGGCCCTTGAGCCCCAGTCAGAGACGCAGGCTCATCCCGCTGGTTCTGCTGATACCCAGGCCACTCTTTTATGCCAGGACAGCCCTGGCCTGGGCCTTATCATCTAACGTGGAAGCAGCCTCCTATCTGGTCAGCCTGCCTCCGTCCTGACCAGTCATTCATAAGCTGGCCCATGTTCTCTGCCAGACATTAAGGCCATTGCTGCATAAGCCGCCCATTTCTTCTGATGACCCACTCTTCCGGGGTTTCCTAACGCAGACTTGGTCCCCAGTCAGGGTGGCGTCCTCTTTACATCAACAAGCCCCAGGAAAACCCCAGTCGATGTCTGCTCTCACTCTTCCCCCACCCCTCTGAAGCCTAATCAAGTCCTGTCTCCTTCCTGACACCACTGTTGACCACTCTAGGCTGCATGCCTTGTTTCGTAAACTCCAACACCATTTGCAGATGCTCGCACAGCACATGGAGTTTTGCCTTGCTGGCTGTTGTCTCCACCGCACATGTCTCACCTCTAGGATTATGTTGTACCTTGACTGTCTGCCCTGTGACCTGTACTCTCCTCCATCCCTCAAACTGGTCCACTGGTCTCACAAAGCAGGTATTTAATAGAAAGGTTTTGGTTAAATGATCAAAGGAGTGCTGTGTTCGAGCAAAGAGCTGGATCCTGCTACCAGGATCCAGCTGCCAGGGAAAATACTCAGAACTCACTGAACTGTATTCTCTTCGTAGATTTTTTTTTTCATACAAAGAACACTACATTACATCTCCACAAAATGAGAGCAACCACCAAGAAACCTTAGTATGCCCATCACCCTTGACCTGTAATATAATTTTTAGAAAAAATATTTTTAGAATTTATTAATTATACATAAATAATTCTTGACCACTACTGTTTAATGAAAGAGGGCAGTGGGGAAGAATTCATTATTTGGGAATGAAAGGAGATAGGATTGTTTCTTTTGGAAAAAAAAATGAAAAATTTGAAAGGTGGCATATTGCAGAAGTATCACACATTTATCATTTTAGGTATTCTCCGAACAGGAGGGAGGGTATTTCCATTATGGATTCAAATCTATTTCAATCAATTAAATGCTAACAGTTTTCACAAAAATAATTACTACTCAAAGGAGTGCCATAAAAATATCAAGACTTTTTAAAGTTTTCCTTAAGTTTACCAGCACTCACTTCTGCAGTCAGTTTTACTGTTAGGTTGACTTAGCAACCCCTTTACCATAAAAAAATTTAAGAGGTGAATATTGTCATAAATTCTACATTTGTATGATCAAAATTAATAAATTATAAGGACATATTTTATTTTCACTTGTTTTCCAAGACCACCAGCCATGTCTTCCAATAACCCAATATTTAAGAATTTTTGCAACTCGACCAAATATTTTCGCCAAATACGTTACTGCAAAGCAAGACTCTTGTGTTTTCAGAAAAAAATTATTTGCTTTAGTTGCTGCTTTAATGATGCCATTTTGTGGCCAGATTTTAACAGACCAAACTGCAAGTGTCTCCAGGGAAGGGACCATATTATTTTCACATTTATACATGAAGCATCTGACACCCAACACAGTGCAGAGTACCTGTTACCCACTTAATACTCCTGAAATGGGCAGAGCAAAAGGAAAGCATAGAATTACATTTTTTTAATAACATCTTTATTGGAGTATAATTGCTTTACAATGTTGTGTTAGTTTCTGCTGTATAACAAAGTGAATCAGCTATACATATACATATATCCCCATATCTCCTCCCTCTCGTATCTCCCTCCCACCCTCCCAATCTCACCCCTCTAGGTGGTCACAGAGCATGGAGCTGATCTCCCTGTGCTATGCGGCTGCTTCCCACTAGCTATCTATTTTACATTTGGGAGTGTATATATGTCCATGCCACTCTCTCACTTCGTCCCAGCTTACCCTTCCCCCTCCCCATGCCCTCAAGTCCGTTCTTTACATCTGCGTCTTTATTCCTGTCCTGCCCCTAGGTTCTTCAGAACATTTTTTTTTATTCCATATATATGTATTAGCATATGGTATTTGTTTTTCTCTTTCTGACTTACTTCACTTAATTTTTAAAAACTGCACTAAAGCAACAAGAAACAATTTTTTACAAATTAGTTAGCTGTTCATAATAAAACCTGGTAAGAATTCAGTGAGATGGATCATCTCATACACTTCAGTGAAACCTGGCAGTATGTTTATACATTCACATACATATATATGTGCACATACATACCTAAGTTCATGCCATTCCACCCAAGAATTCCAGTTCTAGGAGAGATGTGATTGTGAATATTTGTATGCATCTAGATGGTTATTTCACTGTTATGTATAATAGCAATGTATTGGAAGCACCTAACAATAGGAGAATGGTTGAACTAATTTATCTATATTATGGAATACTATGCAGCTTTTATTGTTTTTAGAAGCATAAGAAGCTGCTCTCAATGCAGTCTAAAGGGGAAAAAAACAAGACACAAAATTGAATATACAGTGTGCTTCCATACATACAAAAGTAAAAAGACTAGAAGATAATATTCCATCCAGTAAAATATAGTTGAATATCTCTTGATTCAGAGGTTGCATGCATTGCTTCCTTAATTTTATCTTGTAATATTTTCAAGTGTTTTACAATGAGAATAGGAAAAGGGGTTTAAAAGAAAGCCTCCTTTAAAGAGTCACCATTTCAGAGCTAATACGTTTGGTGTGATGACCCAGGAGTTGGGTCAAGAGTTCTTCCCGTCCAGATGCAGAATCTGGCCAGGAGCTCCACAGAGGATAGCATGACTGTCATTACCATTGACCCCTGTAATGCAAGGTCATATAGGTACTCTCTTTACCCCTTTGTACTGGGGATGGGGCTGGACTATGCTTGTGTCTACCAGTGGCAAGGTCTTGAGAGTGTAATCTCTGTGCTCTGCTGTCCATGCAGCAACCCTGACCTCCGGAGAACTGAGCCCATCGTGGAGAGCCCCTTGCAGAGGACGAGCAGTGGCAGTTCCTCCAGCTCCAGCACCCCTAGCTCCCAGCCCAGCTCCCAAGGAGGCTCTCAACCTGGGTCACAAGCAGGATCCAGTGAACGGACCAGGGTTCGAGGTAACGCTTTCCCCTACCTTTCCAGGACAGCATTCCCTGAGGAGGAGAGCCATGCACAGGGAACCAGATTACTTCCTGACTTCTAGGACTTCTGGTCCCGGCGTGGCCACCACTGTGTGATGCTGAAGAGCCACTTAACTGCTCTCAGCCTCAGTCTCCTTAGGGGAGTGGACCACCATCCCCAGTTATATGTGTGACATCAGTGTGGACTAAATGCTTTCTAATTGCAGATACCAGTGTTCGCCAGGGAGATCACAGAATATTGGTCTTACTTGAAAACGTAGTCATCAGTCACCTGCATTTCCATTTCCATTTGATTGATTGGTTAGAGTTTCATGGACCCCCAAGTATCCTCTTCCCCTTGTGTCAACTGTGTTCAGAATACAAGGTATTTTTCAAAGGGAAAGTTAATAAAGGCTAATGTAGAATAAATATACACTTGAGAGAAGATATAAAATCTATGACTTAAGAAGTACACTTGACTCTTCTGGTTTTTCCTATTAGAGAGGTAAAAATTAGCCTCTCTGACCATTTAATTCAAGTCATTCTTCATTGCTTAGTTTTCATTAATGAGGAAGCTTGTGAAAAACATTAATGTGTCCAGCTAATTATACATGATAACCTATTGTTTATAGCTAATCAAAATGCACTCTTTCTGCATAATCTTCTTCAGAAGATAATTTGGCCTCCAAGTAATAAAGACCGGGATTTTTTTGAAGTGCAATTTGGAAAACACTTATAAATTACTCTGCCTAATGAAAATCACCAGTTCTTTATTCTCGCTTAGCCTCTTCATTAGACACAATTATACTTTACCTCCTAATATTTCTTTGAGTAAACTCAAATGTATGTACATTTTGGAAAGGTCGATGTCAGACGTGCAATGCTTGTGTCTATGAATTGGGATAGGAACTGGCCTGTGGCTGCCCCTATGTGCAGTCTTCTGACATCAGTGGCACCACCCGGAGCTATGTATACTTTTGTTGCCTTGATCCAGATATAAAGTTACTTACTTTGGAAAACTGCCATTCCCTTACCTTTTTTCTATTCATAAGCAACTTAATTTGCTTAGTTAGAGCAAATGCTAAAGAAAACCAAACTTAGGTATACCATTTTAATTCTCTGATCTGGTTCAGGTTTAATTCTTATCTTCTTTCCTTTGGCCTTTAGTTTTCCTGGGTTAAAAGCACTCATATCCCTGGTGTATCCCTACCCAGGAAAGACCACTTTGAAACCAAACAAAAGAATCTCTCCCACCTTAGATTGCTGCTTCTCTACCTATAAACTCATAAATCAGAGGGATGCTCTTCACTTGTAGCTGTCAGGCAGCCCTCCCCCAGCCCTTGCTCTGTAACCTCTATTCTAGGGCCCTTCCGCTTTATCACCAACACTCTCCTTCCTGCCCTCACCCTAGACAACTCCCCTTTCCTCCCCCCATTTAAAAATCGTTCCTCCAAATAAAACAGGTTTCTACTTTTTTCTACAACAGTTCATCAGAAAATCTTATCCTGATGGGTAAGTGGTAAAGGAAGAAATCAAACATAGGATGTTAGCTCGGAGGCTGGTTTAGTATAATAATTGAGAATAGGACTTTGAGAAATCATACAGAACCCCAGCTCTGCACGCAACTTCAGTGTAACCTTAGGCTAGTTGTGTCATCTCTCTGTGTTCAACTGTCGTACAGGAAAACAGTGCCACGTCATTGGGTTGGAGCAAGGATTCAACGAGACAATTGACATAGAAAGCGTTTAGCACTAAGCCTGACACAGAATTAGTGCTCAGTAAATGGCGGTGCTGGCTAGTTTTTCATATAATTACCAGTGACCTCCAGGTTAAAAGACTAAACGCGTATGGCTGATTTTGATTGCCTGAACATTTACTGTTTTTTCACGGATGTGCTTGAGGATTTGCCTAAGTGAATGAGGTGTCCGCTGAGTCATTTCCAAGGCTGACTCACCACAGAACTCCAGAACTTGAGCCAGCACCTTCTGACGGTCATTATCTTTCTTGGCCCTCTGTTTTTTTCCTCTAGCCAACAGTAAGTCGGAAGGATCACCTGTGCTCCCCCATGAGCCTTCCAAGGTGAAACCTGAAGAATCCAGGGAAATTACCCGACATAGTCGACCGGCTGTGAGTGCTTTTCTCTCAAACAGTTTTGAACTCTTTTAATTTCCCAGAGAACCCGCAGGATAAAGTGGTTGGGGATGCACTCATGACTATGAAACAAAAAATGTTGAGATTAATAAGAACGGATGCTAGGAGCATCTGGAAGGAAGTCATACCTGATTAGGAAAGAAATGAACAGATCTTGGGTTGCTTATCTACTTTTGGTTATTTTGCTGATCATTAGCACTATGTTACAGAATAAGACAGGAAGAGAAATAACTCACATTATTCCATAATTTCTACTCAACAGCTTTAGCGAAAAGATGTTGAAAGTAACAATTAAGAATATTTGGGCACTTCCTATGGATTTTTCTTGTATATTCTTTTTACTTTAGCCTTTTCCTATATTATTTTCCACATGAATTAATACTACAATTTTTCTGCTGCATTTCTGCTGCTCTAGGACTGTATTTTCTAGACCAAAACTTGATAAGCATGGTCTGATAGGGGGCTGACAGCCTGAAATCTAGCTTCATTGCTGTAACACGTCAGACCCCAAATAGCCTTAAAGAAAGAAATAAGAGGATGGAGGTGGAAATTTGAAAATTAATTTGGAATGAGTTATTATATACTTATTTTATTTAAATTTTCCAAGAGTCTTTTCTGTGAAATGGATGTGAAGATGTTTTCGTTTACTTTATTTTTTTACATTTTAAAGTAAGGAAGTACAGTGAGGGTAACAATGAAGGGCATTCACACCATTCTGGGTTGAGGTTCTTTTTGCCCTTTTTGCATTTATCAGTTGTGTACTAACAATTTCCATTTTGTGTCTAACCTGCTGCCTTTCTTCCGGCTTTTCCCCCTCATGTGGATTCTTCTGGATTGGTTTCCTCTTATCTCAGAGCTATAAGAAAGCTATAGATGAGGTTAGTATTACCTATTTGCTTGGTCATGCTTTCACAAGATGTAAATATAAACTGACTTCCTGAGGCTGATATTCAGAAAGGTGGCCAATTGGATCACAGATGAAAGTTCATTCCTTTGGAGTGACCTGCTGAGAGGAGAGCCCTTTCACAGAAGCCAGCCTGAGCCCCTCAGACACTGTGTATAGCTCCAGTCAAATGTCATTTTTCCAGCGTTCCAGTCTAGCTAAAGATAAGCATCGGTGCTTTGTTATTGGCACTGTTTCTCATCCTAGTATCTTCCAGTAGCAAAGCCTGAGCTTTTAACCTGCACTCGCCAGCCTTGCTAGGGGATGGCAGTTTTACTAACAAAGAAAAGAGACATCATTCTAGGGTCGTCCCCATTTATAGTGTGTGATTTGTGAACAAGGAGTTACCGGGTATTGTTAGATTAATTTGTGGGACATTAACTACAGCGTCAGCAGCAACGTCAACTTTAGTTAATGAATCCTGGCGAGTTAAGTAACTTGATTTCCTTATCTGTGGTGACATTTTTCCATTAGAAAAATATATGGCTTTGCCAATCTTAAGTAGCTTGCTAAGAAGGATGACTGCCTCACTGCTGTTTGTCAGACCTGCATGAATACAGCGTAGTGGAGTTGTTTTGGAAGAGAGAGGCCTTCTGCAAAGAGTCCTAACCGCATGGAATCTGAAGGCTAGCATTATGGCTTTAAGGCTGAGCACCGTTTTTGTGAAATGATGTAGAAAAAGCACAGGCTTTGGGAGTGAACAAGCTGCCTTCAGATTCTGGCTCCCCCAATAAATAACTGGAGGGGCCAGTCTCACGAACTCTCTGGGCCAGTTTCATCTGTAAAATGGGGATAAAAACACCTGCCTTTCCTCGCTCACAAGATTGTTTAGGTTCACTCAAGATCATGAGTGCGGGAGCATTTTCTGAAGTGTGAAGCGCTATGTAAAGCCAGGGCCTGAGGCGCGGAGCTATTCTGGTGGAAGAAGCACGTTTCTATGTGTCTGATCTTTACCAAAAAGCGTCACTTTTTCAGAATTATGACCGCCTCACCATTCAGCGTGATTTAGAAAGTCATTATCATAGTTAAAGAATTATTGCTTATATAAAAAAAAAAGATTCTACACGTCTACAATGTGTGGATGGCATTATAGAAGGAAAAAAGGGAAATGTTTTTAATTGCTCTGTGCTACAGCCTTCAGGGATTATCACAAATTTTATCAGTTTTCTCCCAAACGGTTCTGGTGCTCAGGCTGCCAATAAAATGGTCGTGTGTGTGCACAGCTCAAGGTTTCCTCTTATGAGTCCAGAAATTAGCTTGGCGGTGGCTGTCATGAGGGAAAGGGCTCTCAGGGATTTCATCTGGTTAACCCAGGATATTTTAGGCTTTTAAAAATTGCTTTATTTATTTCAGGATATACTCTAGCACACTGGACAGAGATGAGAGGTAGGCAACAGAGGTACAAATAATTGAGGGGGTGTAAGCTGTACACCAAAATCTCTAGAGCCATGGATGACTGGAAAAAGCCCTCCACATGATTCTTCTAACCCTACCCCTTGAGTATCACTGATCCAAAACACAGGATTCCTTGGTTCTACCTAACCCAGTGGTCCTCGACCAGGGATGAGTATCCCCCCCGCAACTCCCCTTCCCTTAGGAGACATTTGGGAAAGTCTGGAGTCAGTTTGGTTGTCACAACTTGGAGGTGGGAAGCGGTGCTGCTGGCGTCTTGTGTGTAGAGCGGAGAGCTGCTGCTAAACAACCTACAGTGCACAGGAAAACAACCTACAATAGAGACTTATCCACCCCAAATGGCAGTAGTGCCACAGTCAAAACACCTTGAGTTAAATCTCTCTCCCATCTCCATTCCTAGGTTTTAAGATGCTTCCATCCACCGTGACTGATACGCCATTTAGATAACCCGAGTTTGAAATGAGCAGTCTTAAAATGCCAAAAACATATTGCTTGTTATTGCTAATTTAATTATTTGAGTTCCATAAAAGTCAGTCTGGGGGAGTGTCCATGCATTTGGCATTCCTTCCTATGGGGCATGAGATTGTACAGCGTAGTCTGTGATTATTTAATACAACCCTCCAAAATAAATATTCTTTTTACTTTAGCACAATTAAATAGATGTCATGAAGATTAGATACATAAGCAAACACTGGCTTTACCACCACTTTTGTATTGTATGTAGAAATCTGACAAATTCCAGAGCACATCCATAGACTGGACAGAACTGGAACAAACCTTTTTTCCCTCAGTTGAAGATTCGAAGTCAAGTGACTTCCCCAAGTCATATCTTTAGATTTCCTAAAAAGGAAATGAATTATTTTAATATGTAAAGAACAAAACAACTTTAAAATCTTTAACTATTATTTTAATAGTTTAAAAAATTGAACTAAAATTTGCATAAACTATATTGTTTTTAAAAAGATACCCAAAAGAGCACCTTTTAAAGCAGAGTATGCATAATTGTCAGATTAAATAAGCCTTTTTGAAAGAAAAATTATATCAAGTTGATTCTAAAAAGTGTTACATGAAAGAAACCTTTGGGTGAGAGCCCCTTATATATCTTTACTCTCTAGTCAAAAAGCTTAACATTTTGCCATATTTCTTTTTCAGTTATACATTCTCAAATATTTTTATTGTAAATAGCACTTTTTCCTCTTTTTAATACTTTTTAGCTCCAGGCTTGAGACAGTCAAGCAATAAATTACCACAAAAACTCATTATATGGAGAAGATTGGTATTGTCAGAAAATAAAACATACGAAAATGGATCTGAACACAATGGTGTCAGTTTTAGATCATGTCTCTTTCCTATAACTTTGCTATTCTAAGCTTTTCCAGGGTGGATGGATAAGGAACAAAACTTCAGCTAAACACACAGACTATGGGCAATGGAAGATTAATTTTCTTTGGCTGGGGTATTAGTTTTGAGTTACTCATTATTGGTACCTTGGGATTTTCATATATGTCTCACCTGCCAAGCTGTTACCAATTAAACTTAAAAGGAATTTGCAATTATTTCTAAAGTTTCAGGAAAGATAGCTTTTTAATAACACAGAAACCAAAAAAAAAAAAAACCTCTAATTAAAAGTGAAATTATAAAGCAGGTCAGAGCTTTAAAAGTGTTCCTAAATACAGTGTTTGGAGAAATTTAGGTGATTTTAACAAGTGAGAGTTACTTTAAATCAATGGACTTTGGACCAGCTAAATATTTCTAAATAGTTTTGATTTTTTTAAATCTTCTTTGTCTTGCTTTGAAATGTCAGTGATAAGGAAAACCAACCCATGGGGAAAATGTATTATTAATTTAAATAAATCATAGTTAATATTATTATATTTTACTCAGGATTACTGACATTAGAAATAAACTCTCTTAACCATATTCTCTCTTTAAATTATAATAAAAATTTTTTTAATGACAAGTAACATTTTAGATGCTAGTTGTATTATTTGATGAGACATACATGGTCCTAACATAGAGAAGGAAAAATACAAAATAAATTTATCTAATTTTTAATTATTTTATTGGTTTGGAGGATTATAATGTCCTTTTCCATTAATTGTTTTAACAAATATCTAAACTATTTTCCCAATGTGCTCAAGTGTAGCATACCCTTCACTTTCTCGTCAATTTGATAAAGATAAACATTGGCAATTGTCAAGAGGAAATAAGAAGTAAAAAGCTGAAATCTGAGCATTAGCTTTTCTTATTTTGGCCCATCACCAAAGAAACCGGAAATAAATTTGCCTAAAATTCTGTGTGGTAATTTTCCTCTTCATTCATGGTGTGCATTATATTTAAACAGTTTGAGTCTTTTTAATACAATTTTAGTTTCACTTTCATGGATGGGATAACTATATCCACTGAGATTGACGCCATGTGTGTGTGCATGTGTGTAAAAGCCCAGCGAGCATGTTTGGGTGGAAAATGCACAATTTGAATTTTCAAAAGCTTCCCTTTTCCAAGGGCTTCAATTCAAATGACTACAGAACAAATGTAAAAGTTGTCATTGCTGTCCCTTTGATTTTTATGAAATTAGAAAGAAATGAATCCTTCACGTAACACCTTGAACTTTCTAAATTTCTAGACCAAATAAAAAACCTGCAGCATTTTCTGTCCTTAGTCTTAACCAATACATTAATGCCTCGCATATAGGCACCAGTAAAGAAACAGGATGATCTGTTGTCTTCTCAAAATAAAATTATATTTATAATTTAATTACACACATTTATCACAACTTTTCTTCTAACCTATCAGGATAGATTATCAGATGTCATTTAGATCACCTATATTGCTCTAACCTTACATCAGGTGAATTGGGCAAATACATTTCTGGATTGAAATAAAGAGAGAATATGGCCATAAGAAAACTGTGGGATTTAGTATCTTCAAATGAGTTTCTTTCTCCCTAATCCCCTGTCTCTCACTGAATGCTTTGATTCCCACATGGGTCACTAATATAGGGAGAAATGGTAAGACTGATGTCAAATTGCTTTTTCTTCACTTGCATGCTGTGTGCCAAGGGCAGTTTAACCCATGCAAATGAGAGCGGCCATGCTTTAGCAGAACTGCTTCCCTCTGCATTGCTCTGAAAGCATGTACAATAAAAGGTAGTCAGATCTTCAGCACACCGCCTGCCATGTGCCTGGTGATTAAATACCACCTCATCACATCCATAAGGCTAAAGGTTTCATCATACTCATGGAAAACTGAAAGTTTACCTCTTCCTTTTGGTGTTTGCACATTCATTTCAGTATTCTCCGCCAGGGTTTCTGCCAGGTGACGCAATATCAAACAAAAGAAAATGAAACACCTATCGTCCTGGAAGAGAACTCTTTTTTGTTTTTGTTTGTTTTATTTTGTTGTTGTTCCTCTTGATTAACTCAGCTCTGTGGCTCTAAATTTCAGTGGCACTGGGCTTTGGGGTGGGCCATTATTTGATGTGGTGCCTCGGCTGTCCAGGGAATGATGACACACCAAATGAGTCATTGTAGCAGCTGGAACCTTGGGAATTGCTCTGTTCTGTGACTGATGCTAGATTTTGGTACAGTAGCAATCATAAGAGGAGAAAGTCCATGACTATGGCTTGGGCAGGAGTCTCAAAATACTGGGGAATAATTTCTAATCCTGTGGGTAATTAACTATGAGGGTGGGTGACCAACTTCACCTTCCCAAAATAAAATGTGAACCCAGTGTTTGTATATATGTGTACACACACAGTGCACATACACATATATACACATGCAGATTCAGAACCGAACAGTCTCAGTTTAGCAATTGGTTGTGAACAAAGTTTAAATTTATTTCATCTTTCTTTTCTAGTTTCTCCGCGCTACAAACATCGTTTTCTTGGTTTCATGCAGTAACTATGTTTGTAACAGTTCTATAGAGAGCTTTTTTTTCTTGTTTATTTCTTGTTGCTTGAGTCGGAGACTTGCTGAGAGACGTAGCTTTGGTCGTTCTATAATTCATATACGCTGGACACACTTTTCTCTTGTAGGATCTGACGGCATTAGCCAAAGAATTAAGAGAACTCCGGATTGAAGAAACAAACCGCCCACTGAAGAAAGTGACGGATTACTCCTCCTCGAGTGAGGAGTCGGAAAGCAGTGATGAAGAGGAGGAAGATGGAGAGAGCGAGACCCAGGACGGGACGGTGGCTGTCAGCGACATACCCAGACTGATGTAAGAGACCTGCGTTTTACAATATTGTTTCTGGGGGGGTTTTTTTGGTTTTTTTTTTTTTTTTGCGGTACGCGGGCCTCTCACTGTTGTGGCCTCTCCAGTTGCGGAGCACAGGCTCCAGACGCGCAGGCTCAGCGGCCATGGCTCACGGGCCCAGCCGCTCCGCGGCACGTGGGATCTTCCCGGACCGGGGCACAAACCTGCATCCCCTGCATTGGCAGGCGGACTCCCAACCACTGCGCCACCAGGGAAGCCCTGTTTCTGTTTTTCTATGTTTTGGTTTTTTGGCCCCGAGGCCTATGGGATCTTAACTGACCAGGGATCGAACCCACACCCCCTGCATTGGAAGGCAAAGTCTTAACCCCTGGACCACCAGGGAGGTCCCTCCCAAGACCTGCTTCATCACTGTAGGTCAGGAGAGGTTAGGTCTCCAAGACAAAAGGACAGGAAATATGAATTAAATATAAGATCATTTATGAGTCTCGGGCAAAGTTGACTTTGGGGATTCACGTTTTTATTAGAGCATAGTTCTATCTTCACCCCTCTCCCTAGACACAGTTACTTAGAATATGTAGCATTTCTAGGACTGCATATGCCTTGTCTGAGCTGTTGTGGCGTTCACCATCCCTTGGGTGATGCTTTCTTGGTTCCTGTCATCTCTGGGCAAGTGATACTGACAGCCACACCCTAGAACTAAAGAGCAAAATTATAGACAATGGCATTTAGGGGTTAAAACTGACAACATTAGACGTATATTTCACTGTCACCACCACCACTAAGGTGGAATGCAGGAGGCAGCATGGGTTAGCATCCCAGCAAAACAATCAGGAGTTGAACAAACCTGCAGAGAAGCTTCTGAGTGTTGGACTTAAATACACCCCTGATTTTCTACTTCATCTTCTCCATTGTCTCTTTTATGTGATCCTCTTTGCTGCAGCCTGTGACTGCACCACGTACAGTCTTCATTTTTAGATATTTATAGCTACCTAGCTTTCCCTTAGTATTTACAGCCTTTACTTCTCTTTTCTTTTCCCTTTTTCTCATCAGACTGGATCCTAGAAAAGAACCTCTCCTCTTCCCCTATTACTTCCCCAATTCAAAAAAACATATTCATACAGTCACACTCACATACATCTCTCATTTCCTCTCCCAAATAAACACAAGGTGTCCAGCCCTGGTTTGCCATAACTTTGATAAAGAGCAATGCTAACTTTTCCATCTTCACTCCTCCTTCATTTCCATTTCTTTGACTCAGCTACCACTGTTGGTCATCACACCACATTTACTCCCTATAGAGAAGATGTCATTTCAGGCCACAGATTACAGTCCTGTCCAGCAGAGGTTGGCGAGACAGGGCCTCCCAGTCTGCAGGAAATGTCATCCATTGATTAACGATCGTTACATACAAGCAATTCTGAGAGACAAGTCCAATTATCATAGCTGAAAATCCATACTTGTTATTTTACTGCTGATTACCCAGTTATTGACAACCTAAAATATGACATTTGGAAACAAATTGCATTAAATTGCTTTTTGAACAGCAAATAAAGTTGTTCTAGAGGCAAAATCACTAATCCAGAACATTGCCACAAAATATGCTGGTCCTTTCAGTTTTTGTCTTAACTCAGCATTGGTTCATTCTTCTAACAGATGTTTTGAATTCCCTTTAAGCACTGAGCATACAGCTATGAGGGTGGATTGTGAATTTAAAAGATTGGTAAGACTTCTACTGTGTGCTAGACCCCATACTGAGGGCTTTGAGACATTCAAGAAGTGCGGACATGAATTCTGCCTTCCAAAAGTTTACATTCTAGTTGGAGAGAGACAAAATTATACATGGAGAAGTTCAGAGTAATATAAATAGTTGGAAGAATAACCAATAGCCTTGGAAGAGATGTTAAATCGCATTTGGTTTTTAAGCCTGCTGTCATATTTTGTAAGACTCTTAGTGGTATTTACCCTCGTATCTCTAAAGGCAAGTCCATCTCTTCCCCCACCTTTCTAAAATGGCCTAAATATACCATGCTGTGCTGCACTTTCTCTGCTGTCTGGCACTCTCTGGTTCCTTTAGAAATCACCTATCACGGCCCAGCCCGTACAGGCAGAGCCCATCCCTTCCTCTGTGCTGCATGGTGTCGCCTGTGCATTCCTGCCATTTCATGGAGTACCTTGAATCAGGTTATTTATTACATGTTGTCTCCCTGTCTGGGCTGTGAGATCCTTGAGGGTGAGGATTGAGCCTTATTTACTCTCTACTCTTAACACCTTGTCTGGTGTCTGGAATAGAGTTGGTCTTCAGTGACTTTGATTTACACTTAACTGCACTGCACTGAAATTGCAAATCCTGGCTTCAAAGTGTTTATAGCCTAATCCAGAGGAAAGACATGTACACAGATAACTGTCATCAAGGTAGAAAGGAACACGGAGTGATGTTAGAATCCCAGGTCGGGGGAGTTGAAGTAAAGGCACAGGAGGTTACATTTGGTGGGAATATAGATGGTATGACGGGGGGAAAGTCTGGACTAGTGAAACCAGACCGGGATCATGTAGCCAGTGGGGAACCGTCGAAGGTCTCCTGAGCTGGGGAGTGACATGATTGGTGCCACGTTTGAGAGAAATCATTTCATCAAAGTGATTTGGAAAGAGAACAGGCTAGATACTGGGAAAGGCATTCAGAGGCTCTATTACTGTAATCCCAAGAAGTCATACATGGGCTCTCGTTGAATACTTACAGTGGAGGCAAAACTTGACGTGGCTCTCGACGAATTGCTAAATTTTAAACAGATTAACATGACTGTCCATTAAAGAACATTTAAAATATGTAATTGTATATGAAACATACTCAGAGAAGAAACAGGATACAGATGTGTGCATGTGTATGTGTGTGTTTATTCCAATTTGCCAAGTATATGCACTTTTGTGAATATAAAATATTGGGTTGGCCCAAAAGTTCGTTCGGGTTTTTCCATAAGAGCTTACGGAAAGACCCAAACGAACTTTTGGGCCAACCCAACATATACAGTCTGTTCTGCTACAGCATGAGAAGCTTCATACTATTAAAAAATCCATTGTTTCTTTAGGAATAAGACATTTCGGAGTTAGACTCCTTCTTACATGCATTCTTATCATCTTTATTGTCTACTGTTAAGGTAAACCGTCACATTTTGTGCTGTATTTTTTAAAGCAAAAAATTACTATATTATATTAATTATATAAATATATTGCAACACAGTTCACTATCATGAAGTCTATACAAAAGAGCTTTTTAGAAATAGAGCACAGCCATTCCGACAAGCAGCTGGAGATCCTGATGTGCAAAACAACAGCTTCTTCTATGTACAGTGTTGGCCTCATATTAATAGTATGAGGTTTAACCTATAAGAGTGCACATAACTAAGATTGTATTCCATAACTAACCAACTGCACTATTTCCCAGTGCCTCATGCATAGAAAAATAATGAGTGAGGGGGAATTATAATAGTGGTTACCTGTGGATTATACAAATCAAAAGGATTTTATTTTATGTATAGCCCCAATTTTATGTTAAGCATGCACTATTTTTATAATCAGGGAAAACATAAAAGCTTTATAGAATAGGAGGGAGGGAATGAAAGGCACGTAAGCTGATTTGCGTCAGCGCAAGCAAGCTGAAGAGGCAGGCTTCAGTATCAGTCTCTTCCCTCAGGTGCCAGCACATGCTTCGGATCAGTACATATGAGGCGTGGTCTTCATCACTAGGACCACCTATTGCTATTGCAGTCCCTGAGTTTTGCACAATCTCATAAAATGCAGTCTGGACACTGAAAGCCACATGTCCCCTCTTTCCCAGTCTCACTAGAGAGCCATGGTTCTGGCCCCGTTCACCAGCCAGGCTATTGTTGTGCCCACGCCGCCTCTTGCCTGCCGCCCTCTCAGCCGTCCTGTCCGTTGGTTCAGTCTTTGGTCTGAGTCGTGTTGTAGAAGTGTGTCTGTGGTCGTGCTGTATCCCTAGTGCCCTACAACTCTTTTCATTCCTAGGCCCCATGACTGTCACAGCATATGCTCCAGCCGAACTGACCTTCTCATTATTCTTTCCGAATGCCTTGCACTTTTCCAATGTTGTCTTTTCTTGGAATGACCTCCTCTCCCTCTGTCCCACATTCTCACTTACATCTGCCGTGCATTTGAGTATTTGCGTTGTTTTTTTATGCTCTTCCAGATGCTAATCTCTGTAGTTTCAGGAACCGTGTCTTCTTCAGCTTTTATATCCACTACCCAGTGCCAAACCAAGGGCCTTTCATGTAGCAGGTGTTCGATAAATGTATATTGAATTGAATTAAATCAATACCTGCAGGAACACTTTGACAAATCCAATTAGAGATTATTGTTCTAAACATGTGACCTAATTACAGTAAATTTTCTATAGTTTTCTTTCTAATTAGTTGATGTGTTTTGTTTTTCACAGTCTTTATAGAAATTCAGACAACTGATTCTTCCTACCCAGACTCTATATCAGAAAAATAATTTTTAGAACAAAGGATTATTTTAACTATAAAATGTTATAGTTGTTTTAGCCTTAGTGTTTTTAAACCATTGCCTTTTAAAATTATTATTAATAAACTGTATTCTTTAGAACAGTTTTAGAGTTACAGAAAAATTGAGCAGATAGTATAGAGTTCCCATGTTACTCCCTCCACCGACTCCCACCCCCTTACCCCTCCCCCGCAGTTTTCCCTGTTAGTAACACTGTACAAAGGTTATATAGAGTGAAGCAGAATCCTGGAGACCAGTAGCATTTAAGAGGAGCTTATGAAGAAAACAGAGAACAAAGGGATAAAAGGAAAACCAGGGGAAAGTTGTCTCAAAATCCAGAGGAGTACAGAAGAATGGGGCGGAGTGATCAGTCATACCAGACACAGGCAAGAGACCAAACACCATGTCAAAGAGCAATCATTGAAACTGAGAGCTTAGAAATGACTTAGGGAGTTTCCTTAAGGTGCTTGAAGTCAAGTATGAGAAGTAGTCATCTGGGGAGTGAACCAGAGTGTGTTAAGGAATAAACTGGAGAACTTTGCAAGGAGAATTTTAAGGAAAGAGAAATGTAAGTGTGGGTAGTAAATACAGAATTAGGGTCAAGAGAGATGTTTTAATGAAATGGGAAACAGGAGAGACCTTATCTTGTTTATTGATTGGAAGAAGGAGACAGTAAAGAAAGAAAGATTGTGAAAACACAGGAAGGAGAAGGAGAGGAATAACTTCCGACTGACGTTGGTCCTCTGCTCTTCTATTTAAGCCTTCTTACTGAGTTAGAAATACTGCATTGCTAAACCAATTTTTTTGTCTTTTGCCAATCACTTTATGTACCTTATTAGTCTCTCAACCTCCGTTAGATTATAATCCTCTGGAAGTTTAGGGTTATGTCTTATTTTTCAGATATTTAGTCTAGCGTCTGGTACAATGTATATCACATAACAAACTTTTAACAAGTAAATGAATGAATGAATGCACGAACGACTTTCTAAGGGGTTGATGAAGATTGACGTGGCAGAGTTGGGAGCTTGGAGCCATAAAAGAAACATACAGACAGAGGATGAAAGAACAACCAAGAGAGTAAGAAGGACAGAAGGAAATGATCAACAACAACAGACACAGCAAGATGTCTCCTTTTATGATTTAAAAATGTTCTGCAGTCCCTGAAACACGAACTGTGGGCTGCAGTTTGCCTTTTAAAAGAAATGTGTAGAGAAGTACTTTGGAGCACGCAGAAATTTAGGGAATTTTCCATCGTCAAAAGCCATTACCTTATATCAGATGACATGGTAGCAGAAAAATTAGTGGTGTGAGCAGTTAATACAAGGTACACAGAATGAGCAGGTATATACAGAAGATTCACAATACAACAGACAAATCCTGCACAATAGAACAACCTTAAAGTAAGAGGAATTGCTCACTATTTTAGAAGAAAATTGACAAAGGAAGGAATATAGATTATCATCTTTTAGTCAATCTATGTGGAATATTACTAGTAGAAATAATGTAGAATAAATCTCAAAACAGCCCAAAATGATCACCATAAAAATTTTATCATAAATGAAGCAGTTCTGGCTCATAAAATTGAAAGTATAAAATTGACTCGGAAAAAAATAGTCTCAGAAAAATATTCAGTGAAATGTAAAACTGACAATGGTTAACACTAGCACTATTGATTAAAAATTGACAGTGAATCAAATATTAATAAAATTTACACCTTTAAAATTGGATCTGGTAGAAGTAGTGAACACAGAGCCTTTGAAAGATGATATGGACAAAAAAGCTGACTGGTGTATGAAATTTTTGCTATAACATTCACATAGAAAAGGATTGGAACCAGTGATGGTAATTTTAGCAAAATTATGATGAAAATGCAAAAATTGGGGAAGAATTTAACTGAGATATATAGAAAATTAATTAAGGAATTGTCAGATTGGAAAGAGCTCTAGGAAATACCTTTTTCATGAAAATTCATCCATGTTGAGATATTTCTGATTTAAATGTTTGGATAGAATCAGAACACCACACTATAAAACTCTTAGAGGAAAATATAGGGAGAACACTTTTGACATAAATCACAGCAAGATCTTTTTTGATCCACCTCCTAGAGTAATGGAAATAAAAACAAAAGTAAACAAATGGGACCTAATGAAACTTAAAAGCTTTTGCAAAGCAAAGGAAACTACAAACAAGGCGAAAAGACAACCCTCAGAATGGGAGAAAATATTTGCAAACGAATCAACAGATGAAGGATTAATCTCCAAAATATATAAACAGCTCATGCAGCTCAATATTAAAAAAACAAACAACCCAATCCAAAAAATGGGCAGAAGACCTAAATAGACATTTCTCCAAAGAAGACATACAGATGGCCAAGAAGCACATGAAAAGCTGCTCAATTATTAGAGAAATGCAATTATTAATTGCATTAATAATTATTATTATTAATAATAATATTAATGCAAATCAAAACTACAATGAGGTATCATCTCACACCATTTAGAATGGGCATCATCAGAAAATCAACAAACAACAAATGCTGGAGAGGGTGTGGAGAAAAGAGAACCCTCTTGCACTGTTGGTGGGAATGTAAATTGATGCAGCCACTATGGAGAACAGTATGGAGGTTCCTTAAAAAACTAAAAATAGAATTACCATATGACCCAGCAATCCCACTACTGGGCATATACCCAGAGAAAACCATAATTCAAAAAGACACATGTACCCCAATGTTCATTGCGGCACTATTTACAACAGCCAGGTCATGGAAGCAACCTAAATGCCCATCAACAGACAAATGGATAAAGAGGATATGGTACATATATACAATGGAATATTACTCAGCCGTAAAAAGGAATGAAATTGGGTCACTTGTAGAGACGTGGATGGAACTAGAGACTGTCATACAGAGTGAAGTAAGTCAGAAAGAGAAAAACAAATATCGTATATTAACGCATATATGTGGAACCTAGAAAAATGGTACAGATGAACCAGTTTGCAGGGCAGAAATAGAGACACAGATGTAGAGGACAAACGTATGGACACTAAGGGGGGAAAGCGGCAGGGCAGGGTTGGTGGGATGAATTGGGAGATTGGGATTGACATGTGTACACTAATACGTGTAAAATAGATAACTAATAAGAACCTGCTGTATAAAATAATAAATAAAATAAAATTAAAAAAAAAAGAATCAGAACACCATTGGGGTAAAAACAGATGTGGAGCCAAAATATCTTTAATCTTTGAACTCAGGTGAGACTCTGAAAGAGAACTTGATTGTACAGTGTTAGCCTGGTGGCAGCCACCAGGTCCATCTAGCCTCTGACACTGGCAAAGAATGCCTGAGTGATGAAGGAAAGTACCTCCTGTCCTAGGAGACTTTTGCTCTTGATAAATGCTTCATTTACTGATTTATTTGTTTTATACCACCTTACCTTAAACAAGAATTTAAGGCAACTAAAAATAAACTGCATACAAGATAAAACAAATTTTCAAATAAATGAGTGAAGAAATCAGAGTTTTGAGAATTATTCTGATTTGCCAATCTAGCAATACACCAGGAATTCATTACAACAATTTCTTTTTCCGTGTCTCTTGAACACTATTAATAGCTCCTTTCGGGGAGTGAAATATTGAAAATGCTTCTTTGGAGTTTCTTCCCAAACACATCAGTTCTAACCTGTACTTAAATGTGTTCAATCCACTGCTCTAGTTTAGTAATTTCAAAGTAAGTGTCTTCCTGTACATTTTTTTGTCTGGATTCACCTCTTCATATTTTGCCTCTCCATTTTGGATAAAACTCCTTGACAGGTGTCTTCTCTGTCCCAGAGATGTCATAAGACTGGTGTGTTTCTTGTTTCTTAGATTGAATATTCCATCAAGTCCTTGGACTTTGATAGGATCCAAGAAACCGAAGATGCCTTTTTTTTTTCTACTTTTTAAAAACATTTATTTATTTGTTTATTTATTTTAACATCTTTATTGGAGTATAATTGCCTTACAATGTTGTGTTAGTTTCTGCTGTATAACAAAGTGAATCAGCTGTACATATACATATATCCCAATATCCCCTCCTTCTTGCGTCTCCCTCCCACCCTCCCTATCCCACCCCTCTAGGTGGTCACAAAGCACGGAACTGATCTCCCTGTGCTATGCAGCTGCTATCGCACTAGCTATCTATTTTACATTTGGTAGCATATATATGTCAATGCCACTCTCTCACTCCGTCCCAGCTTACCCTTCCCCCTCCCCGTGTCCTCAAGTCCATTCTCTACACCTGCATCTTTCTTCCAGTCCTGCCCCTAGGTTCTTCATAACTATTTTTTTTTAGATGCCATATATATGTGTTAGCATATGGTATTTGTTTTTCTCTTCCTGACTTACTTCACTCTGTATGACAGACTCTAGGTCCATCCACCTCACTACAAATAATTCAATTTCATTTCTTTTTATGGCTAAGTAATATTCCACTGTATATATGTGCCACACCTTCTTTATCCATTCATCTGTCAATGGACACTTAGGTTGCTTCCATGTCCTAGCTATTGTAAATAGTGCTGCAATGAACATTGTGGTACATGTATCTTTTTGAATTATGGTTTTCTCAGAGTATATGCCCAGTAGTGGGATTGCTGGGTCATATGGTAGTTCTATTTTCAGTTCTTTAAGGAACCTCCATACTGTTCTCCATAGTGGCTGTATCAATTTAATCACAGCAAGATCCTTTTTGACCCACCTCTTAGAGAAATGGAAATAAAAACAAAAATAAACAAATGGGACCTAATGAAACTCCAAAGCTTTTGCACAGCAAAGGAAACCATAAACAAGACAAAAAGACAACCCTCAGAATGGGAGAAAATATTTGCAAACAAAGCAACTGAGAAAGGATTAATCTCCAAAATATACAAGCAGCTCATGCAGCTCAATATCAAAAAAACAAACAACCCAATCCAAAAATGGGCAGAAGACCTAAATAGACATTTCTCCAAAGAAGATATACAGATGGCCAACAAACACATGAAAGGATGCTCAACCTCACTAATCATTAGTGAAATGCAAATCAAAACTACAAGGAGGTATCACCTCATACAGGTAAGAATGGCCATCATCAAAAAATCTACTAACAGGGCTTCCCTGGTGGCGCAGTGGTTGAGAGTCAGCCTGCCGATGCAGGGACACGGGTTCGTGCCCCGGTCCGGGAGGATCCCGCGTGCCGCGGAGCGGCTGGGCCCGTGAGCCATGGTCGCTGAGCCTGCGCGTCCGGGGTCTGCGCTCCGCAACGGGAGAGGCCACAACAGTGAGAGGCCCGCGTATCGCAAAAAAAAAAAAAAAAAAATCTACTAACAATAAATGCTGGAGAGGGTGTGGAGAAAAGGGAACCCTCTTGCACTGTTGGTTGGAATGTAAATTGATACAGCCACTATGGAGAACAGTATGGAGGTTCCTTAAAAAACTAAAAATAGAACTACCATATGATCCAGCAATCCCACTATTGGGCATATAGCTGGAGAAAAGTATAATTCAAAAAGAGTAATGGGACTTCCCTGGTGGCACGATGGTTGAGACTCCGCCTGCCGATGCAGGGGGCATGGGTTCGTGCCCCAGTCTGGGAAGATCCCACATACCGCGGAGCGGCTAGGCCCGTGAGCCATGGCCGCTGAGCCTGCACGTCTGGAGCCTGTGCTCCTCAACAGGAGAGGCCACAACAGTGAGAGGCCCGCGAACCGCTAAAAAAAAAAAAAAGAAAAGAAAAACAAAAAGAGTCATGTACCACAATGTTCATTGCAGCTCTATTTACAAAAGCTAGGAAATGGAAGCAACCTAAGTGTCCATCGACAGATGAATGGATAAAGATGTGGCACATATATACAATGGAATATTACTCAGCCATAAAAAGAAACGAAATTGAGTTATTGTAGTGAGTTGGATGGACCTACAGTCTGTCATAGAGTTAAGTAAGTCAGAGAGAGAAAGACAAATACCGTATGCTAACACATATATAGGGAATCTAAAAAAAAAAAAAATGGTTATGAAGAACTTAGCGGCAGGACAGGAATAAAGACGCAGATGTAGAGAATGGACTTGAAGGCACGAGGAGGGGGAAGGGTAAGCTGAGACGAAGTGAGAGAGTGGCATGGACTTACATATACTACCAAATGTAAAATAGATAGCTAGTGGGAAGCAGCCGCATAGCACAGGGAGATTAACTTGGTGCTTTGTGACCACCTAGAGGGGTGGGATACGGAGGGTGGGAGGGAGACGCAGGAGGGAAGAGATATGTGGATATATTTATATGTATAGCTGATTCACTTCGTTATAAAGCAGAAACTAACACACCATTGTAAAGCAATTACACTCCAGTAAAGATGTTAAAAAAATTTTTTTTTAATTTAAAAAAATTTAAAAATCTACAGTGAGCTATCACCTTACACCAGTCAGAATGGCCATCATCAAAAAATCTACAAACAAAAAACAACAAGAAAAAATCTATAAACAATAAATGCAGGAGAGGGTGTGGAGAAAAGGTAACCCTCTTGCACTGTTGGTGGGAATGTACATTTCTTTTTACTTTTTTAAATTTATCTTTTATTGAAGTATAGTTGATTTACAATGTTGTGCTAATTTCTGCTGTACAGCAAAGTGATTCAGTTATACATATATATACATTCTTTTTTCTATTCTTTTCCATATGGTTTATCCCAGGATATTGAATACAGTTCCCTGTGCTATATAGTGGGACCTTGTTGTTTATCCATTCTATATGTAATAGTTTGCCTCTGTTAACTCCAAACTCCCACTCCATCCCTCCCCCTTGGCATCCACAAGTCTCTTTTCTATGTCTGTGAGTCTGTTTCCGTTTCGTACGTACATAGGTTCATTTCTGTCGTATTTTCGATTCCACATATAAGTGATATCATATGGTATTTCTCTTCAGAG
Organism: Globicephala melas; assembly: GCF_963455315.2. Classification (NCBI taxonomy): domain Eukaryota; kingdom Metazoa; phylum Chordata; class Mammalia; order Artiodactyla; family Delphinidae; genus Globicephala; species Globicephala melas. The sequence goes on from NC_083317.1 coordinate 95,172,466, forward strand.
ACGCTTTTTTAATGTATGAGAAGCAATTAAAAGAAAATAACAAAATGGTAAAAGATGTAATTAATACACCTGAGAGAAACAAATACTGGTGCCTTTCCTATTTTTAAAAAACCCACTTTACAAGAGAGTTGGCTGCACAGTAGGGTAACAATAGGTCCAGCACTGAAAACCGAAGTCCTGCAAGTGGGCCGCATTGCCCGCCTGGTCCTCAGTTTCCCACAGTGCTGTGCTCTATGCCAAGGGCCACAGCAACCCTCATTCTCTGCTCTCAGGGCAGAGATGTCAAGATCCTATTGCCTTCTCCCACTGTATCTTAAACACAAGAGCAAGAGACAAACTGGAAATAAATATACCACAGTGTGGGGTGATTACAGAGGTTTTAGAAAGCACTGGACACTCTTGAGTTAAACAGCCTCGTTAATGGGTGCCTGGTATACCAGAATGCCCTTAATTGATATTCTTCTCTCTAAATAGTGTAAAACCCACTTATGAAATGATTATTTTTTTATACTCCTACTCTGTGCCAAGCTCTATGCTGGGTACTAGGTATACAGGGATGAACAAAGAGACAAGAATTCTGCCCTCACAAGCATCTGTTCTAATGAGAGAGAATAGAAAAGTTAAAAGAGTCAAAAAGATAAAGAATTACAAATTGCAATGGGAACTATTAAGGAAAAAGGATGAAGAGAAAGAAGAGGGGCTAGTGGGATAAGGCACTGATGGGTGGTGAGAGAAGGCTTCTCGGGGAAAGTATCAGATAAGATGAAATCAGGTAAATGAGAGGGAAGCAGCCGAGAGCCAGGGTGAGAGAGAGCTTTCCAGGCAGAGGGAACAGCATGTGCAAAATTCAGGGCGCCTGCTGGTCAAAGACAGGGTAGGGAGGGCTTAGAGATCATGCAGAGCCCGGTTGCTCACGCTGGCTGCCGAGTGGAGAGTAGGTCCAGAGGGGACGCTGCAGAAGTGGGACCTCAGTTCAAGCATCCGTGCAGCATTAAAGATGAAAGTGGAATGTACTTCAGGCCACTGACCTTTACACTTAAAATGGTAAATTTCATGTTATGTATATTTCACTACAATAAAAAATATTACTGTGGACAGGAAACAGGTGTTCCCTAAACATACACTGTCGTGAATGTTGTTCCTTCCCATTTCAGACCCACAGGAGCCCCCGGGAGCGCTGAGCCGTACAATGTGGGAATGGTCGGCACGCACGGGCTGGAGACCTCTCACGCAGACACTTTCAGCAGCAGTATTTCAAGAGAAGGGACCTTGATGATAAGAGAAGTAAGTTGGTATAAAAACTGTAGAAGAAGTGCATTTCTTAATTGGTTTTTATATTAGAGCTTTCACAGAGGATGCTTACTGCTTGTATTTTAGGGAATGGGGTGGAGGGAGGGAGAAGGGCCCGTGTTTCTAAATGGATGAGTGATTTTAATTGTCTTCCTTCTTTCCTGCATCCTTCTGAGCTTAATCATATTTGTCCAGATCCTTCAGTGGAAGCTGTGCAAATCGGAATATAGCATTTGAGCCTGAGGATATAAGACTGGCAAACCCAGATGTTTCCTACCACAGGAAAACAGAAATGAATGGTCTATCCAAATAACATCAGTGGCCTTGTTATGTCTTCTCCTCCCCATCCGAGGTTTTATCCTTGTGGATTTTATGTAGAAAATGCTCGGTAGTTCCAAGAAATGGTGATATCATCTTATCTGGTTAAATTAACATTAAAGACTATTAAGCTGTACTGGTGAAAGAACAAAGAAATCTGAAGATGTACTTAAAAATGCACCTGAGCACTTTGAGGAATTTTGTCTTTTTAAACTCTAGGAACATCATTTGGGGGCAGGGGGCACACATTCCCTTGCACCTGTCCCTCCAGCATGCACAACTTCCCCATTGTATCTGTGCCGATAAGAAGGGCCTGGACACATTAGAATCCGTCTTTTCTTCTTTTTCACTTCATCATCACCGTGCAAGCAGGTCTTTTCTTGGAAGGAAAGTAATGTCTGGTGACATTGGGCAAAAGTTACTTGATCTCTCCCTGCAACAATTTTGTGATCTATAAAATTTCATAAGTAATAATATATGACTCACAAGATGATTGAGGGGATTAAATGAGTTAATGCATCTAAGCATACAATAAATGTTACCTATTTTATTTCACCCTCTCCCTAGCGTCAAGCTCTCCTTTTACTTGATATCGCTTCCCACTCTTCCTTCTGAAACACAAACCTAGATCATCTGTCATTCCCCTTCCTCAGCTAGGGTAGATTGGAAAACAGTAATAGCAGGCTTTGCTCTCCAAAAAGGCAGAGGGCATCTCATTTTTGTTAGGAAGAAAGGAACTGTGGTTTTGAGATGAATAAGGCCTTTGAAATAATAATGGGCAGTAGAGCTATAACTGGAAGACTAGTTCACAAAGCAACTTGCTAGAATTTCGTTTTATGGCCTTGCCGAATCTTTCAAGTAGACTTTAAAGAGTCCTTTCACGGAAGCCTGAAATGAAAAATGGACTTGGCTGCTGAAGTTGACATTGTGTCATGCTGGCATATAAATCTCCCAGCGCGGTGAATGGATACTTTCAATGCAAGTGTAGAGGGCTTCTCTCACTAGACCTTGCCACTTGGGAAAACATGAGGGGAAATGTTCTGGAATGAGTTACTCTCTGACTCCAAATAGAAGGACTCCAATTTCTACTGTGGTTTCAGATTTGCTTGAATCTTCAGGACAGAGTCAATACCTTGACATGGATATTTGGGGTTCAGTTGCCAGCCACATCCAAATGGCTCCATATTGTTTAAAGCATTCCAATACTCTATGACCACAGTCAATCACCTTGAAAACTGCATTCAGCAGTGTCATATATGCATTTGATCTATTGCGGGCCCTAAAATCTTTTTGTCCTCTCAATTTCTAAAGTGTTCTTTTTACAAATGTGGGCTTTTAAAGTAACAGCCTGACTTGAAATCCATTAAAAGTATTAAAAAGATAAATACAAATTAAAGTATGACAAGAGGATAAGAAAGTAAAAACTCTTTATGGTTCAGTTCCCCAAGATGAACATCGAGGAGAGTCACTTAACTCGTACTTCTTGTTGGAGTAGACCAGATGCTTCTATAGGGGCACGCTGGCTCTCCTACCCATGGTCTTGTCAGAGGCAGTCCCCCTTGTAGTGCACACCCATGCCCCTGTGGTTCCGCCTTTCCCCCTCCTACAGCCCCACAGGACCTTTCTTTACTCTCCTTCTAGAATACACCACACCAGCTGTCATCTACCACTTTGTCCACAGGGACCTATCTCCTGGAAGAGCTCCTTTGCCTCCCCCACTGCAGCCCACTCTTCACCCAGAAGACTCCTGGGGGTCTGGCTCAGCTTCCCTTCCTCCTTGAAGCCTCTCCTGGGACTCCATGGGCCTCTGTCTATAACACCTTCCTTATTGCCCAGCTGGTATCTCTCCAGGGTCTGTCCACCCACTGAACAAGGAGACTAGCTTACCGTCATGAAGGCTCTTTCGGTTACAAGTACTAGAAAAAAGAACCCACTTACAACAGATTAAGAAAAAAAGGCGGGGTAGGTATCAGAGATTCAGAGGTGTTTCCTAGAAGGAATCGAAAGGCAGAAGCCCAGTTGGGACCCTGTATAGGGTTGAAACCAGAAACTGAAAAGGGATTAGGAGCTCAGGCAGCTTCTCGTGTGCAGATCTCTGGCTCCCTCACTGCCTGTCTCTCCTTACCCTCATCTCTGTTTCCTCCACTTTCTCCCTTGTTCTCTCTGTCCACACACCAGCTTCCTCTTCCCCCTCAAGCACGTGCTTTCACGTCTCCATACCCACCCTCCCAATTGCAAGGCGTTCACCACATCCCAGTTCAGCTGCCCAGCAGAGACTGACCAGTATCTCTCAGGCCTAACTGGAAATTCCAATGGGAATCTGATCGTGCTTGGCTCAGGTGTCCACTCCTGGACCGGTCAATCAGCTGTGGCTGAGAGCGGAGCCACATAGGACAGCAGCCACCAGAGCTGGGCCCTGCTTCCAGACAGCCTTGGTTCAGACCCTGATTTCACCACTTACAACCCATGTCACATGGGGCAGGTTAATTGAATTCTTTACACTGAAGCTTTTCCATCTGTAAAATGGGGATGATATAAGCTAGCCCCCGGTGGAATTGTGAGGAGATGAACCTAAGTTGTTCAGCACGATACCCAGCATCTACTGATACTCAGAATATACAAGTGCCCACCGCCATGGGACTGGTGAGGGCATGAAGATCGCAGAGCTCTTCGGGGCTCTGTTAATGAGATCATAGAGGACAGAGCTGCTGTTCATTTATCTTTGTGTTCCCAGCAGAATGGCACACGGAAGGTATTTAATTCTAGAGGGTGCTGGTTGAATGAACAAAAGGGTGATGACTCAGAAGTGGGAAGATTCAGGGGTCACTGCTGAATCCCTTCAAGTTTCTCACTGTCTGGGCCATTTCCCTTCTGAGGCTCTTCAGGTCTTTCTTTGATAACCACTGTGTCTGCATTAATTTTTGGCTTGAGGCAGAACACTGCTGATACAAGAGAGACCACAAAACTCTAAAGAGACAATGTGCGATTTATGCTACTGGAAAGTTGGAGGGAAATGGTAAAAGCTTTTCAGTATTTGAACAGAAGTAAGAAGGTGGGAGAAGCTGCCCGGTACACATAAAATAGAGGATAATACAATAAATTAGGGCTGAACCCCTTAAATGTAATTTAGAAGATGAAATGTTCAGATGAGCACTGTGACAAAATGAGTCCAGAAAATGCCCCTCTCCTGGACAGTTGTGGGCCAGAAGTATTGTGCCCAGAAACACAGAGGGCGCTAAGGCTATCGAGTTATTTCTCAAGCTTCCTAGTAACATCAATTACATGCACCCCTTCAGGAACTTGGGAGTCTGTTTCATCTTTCCCCAAAAAGTGCCTCCTTTCACTTCCAGCCAGAGGCAGGTGCAGAGCTGTAACTGCAAGACCAGGACAGGCTCCGGAAGGAAGAAGCCAGGCCAGTGAGGTGGTCAGAGAAACAGCACGAAGCCTTATTGCCATGCCAGCCCCAAACAAGGCAGGGAGTGTGTCTGCGTTGCCTCTGATTGATTCCTTCATGTTCAGCAAAATGCTTCACACTTAGTAGACACTCAGAAATGTTGGGCAAATGAATGAAAAAGAGAAAAGGCAAAGAGGGAATCATTACTTAATCAGGTCTGCTGTGAGAAACCTCAGTGAGCCAGTCATATAAATGTGAAATCAGAAAGTGCAATACTAGCCAGGACTACAGTATGGGCACTGGCTTTTTGGGAGCAGGATTTTCTTTTAATTCTGTATGTCGGTCCCTAGCATCTTCGAGAGGAGGCTTTGCTCTCCACGGCAATGATTTCCAACGTGTTAGGTCATGCAACCTTATCAGTAAGAATTTCAGGGACTGCCACGTAACACAGTGTATTTATTTGTTTACAAATTATGCATTTGTCCTACTGCACTAACATTATATACTTTATAAAATACCTTCAAAGGACGTTAAAAAGGAATGCTATAGGCTTCCCTCCACAGCTCGGTTTATGCTGACTCTGGTGGCCGCCTGGAGGGGATCCTGGAAGGGGAAGGGATGGGAGAGGTGGGCTCTGGGGATGGGTGCGAGGACCCGACCCGAGGGGGGAGGGATTGGCCCCTAGGGGAGGGCTGACCCAGCTGACTTAGTGGCCCAGAGTCTCTCCCTCGCTCCCAAACCTCAGAGGAAGGCTTTGCCCAGGGCACAGATTCCTCAAGGGCCTGGATGGCTCTGGAGGAAGGGCCACGGGGCCTGAGGACTGGGTTCCTGCCCCCGCTTGCCCACTCGAGCTTCTGGAGCAGGCAGTGGCGTCCAGCCAACACAGGCACACTCCCCGGCTCTGCTGCCTTCACCATCTTGGGCTGTGTGATCTTAGACTGCTTACTTAACATCTCTGAGCCACAATTAATAAATGAGATAATATTCGTGGGGGGAGAAAAGATGCTATAAACAATATTTCAGATGCTTTGCCAGTCATGATAACTTCTTTTTTTTTTTTTTTAACCAGCTCCTGGCACAAGCCACCATGGTTGCTTACCGAGAGATTCAGCGTTAGTGATAGTGAATGTAAACCCATATTTTGAAATCATCTTTAGATCATTTCCATGTCTTCTTTGTAACTCTCATCAGATGTGATTAGTTAATCACTGGTTTGACCTCGTGATTTGGGAATCATCGCTGCCTTTTCTTGGAGCACACTGGGCGTGAATTATTCGTGTTACATTCCATCCCACTGCTTCTTTTCAGCGATATTTTAGGTGATGTTTCTGTTTTGTGGGTTTGTGTCTTTGTAACCTGCTGATGTGACCTGGTGTGTGTGCACAGCCCCCGTAGTGCCCCTCCACCCGCGGCATTCCTGTCTTCCCACAGGGCACCTCTTCATCGTATGTGACCCCTGACTGCCCTTCATGCAGGAGCATAAGGCCCCAGCGTCAATCCATGTACTAAATATTAGCAAAGCTTAACTTTTTTCTTATTTTCTTAGATAAAATAGAAATCAATATCTTCCCACTCCCCAGTGGGACGGTTTTCAGGCCACCGCAGCTGTGCTGTGTGAGGGGTGACATCGTTCTGTGGCCTTTGCCTTCCCTCTCTAACGACCGCCATGTGTTGTGCCCCCTCAGACGTCTGGAGAGAAGAAGCGATCTGGCCATAGTGACAGCAATGGCTTCGCCGGCCACATCAACCTCCCGGACCTGGTGCAGCAGAGCCACTCCCCTGCGGGGACCCCCACTGAGGGCCTGGGGCGCGTCTCCACCCACCCCCAGGAGATGGACTCTGGGACTGAAGTAGGTGCTGGGCAATAGCCACGACAGCTTTGTCCTCCGGCAGGGGGTTCTGAGACCGCGGGCTCCTCAAGAAGGAGGCTTTGCCAAGCTCCCAGAAGCGTGTTTGGTTGGGTTTTATTATACTGTGTAACTACTTATGCATATGATCAAATGGACCAAATCCTAAAAGCAGAGCAGTGAAAAGTTCTCAGGTAGCATCTGGACCAAAGCCTGTTTTTACAGAAGCAAATAGTGAGGCTCAGAGAGGTTAAGTGCCTTGCCTAAAGGCACACAGCTGTTTTGTGACAGAGCTGGAACCAGAACTGGGACCTCCTAGCTCCCAGACCAGGAAAGGAAACTTCAACCTATAGAGATTCCAAGGCCAATAGTTGAGGTTCATAGTTACATTAATTTAGTCAAACTAAGTTTGACTTAGGTGAAATAAGGTTGAAATGATTTGTTTATGAAAAATAAAAATAGATACGTTCTCAAAGTGTTCATCTTCCTAAACTCCAAATCGCACAAGAAAGGGAGAAGTGGGATATTATCTTTCCTACACAGAAAAGAGTCTGGGGAAAAAAAACCAGAATAAACAATCTGCCGGGAAGTGCTTGTAGATGTCGTTGACCGAGCTTGACCATTCGGATGAGATCACAGTGCTTGGCCATGTTTCATAAATAGTCCTTTGAATCACACATAGGCCCTACATGTGTTTATAATGCATACAGTTTATAACGCCGTGTTTGAGGTTGTCCATGCACTGAGTTTTTATGATGCACCATTTGGATTCTAAAGCTATAGAGCAGGTGAACTTTGCCGCAAGGAGAAGAACGTAGAGCACTGTTATAGCTTCATGCACTGTGGACAGTTGTTTTCTGCCTGACGTTGGGTACCAAGGAGGACTCCGTGCGGTCAGACCCTACTCTACATTCTGCTGCTTCCCCGGCTCTAAGTGGGAATGTCAATACTTGCACACCTCCTTCATAGACTTCTAAAGATCAAAGGAGAGAATGTCTGTGAAAGTGCTCTGTTTGGGAGGGGTAGTCCTACCTTATGGAGGATGAAGTGGTTTTGATTTCATAACATGAAGGGGAAATCTTGCATTAAAGTCAGATTGGGCCTTTGTGGTTTTCTCCTTATGTGTTTAGGGGTCTTGGGATACTGGTTTTATTTTTAAATAAAAACCTGAAAAAAAAACTAAAAAAGTTAAAACTTAAAGACATTTATCCCCCAAAAAGATGCTTCTTATACTGAGTGCAGATCTGTTTATAATATTAAAAGGACTTGAGTGTCAGTAGGAGTGGAGATGACAGACAAAATTGGGAGATGGTTATTGAAGCTCCTTTGACAAAACTCAAAAATCGAATATTGGGACATGAGGCCTTGATAGTTTACTGTTCCCTAGTTTAGTTCTGACTTCATATCTTAATTGTGCTCTCTAAGCCCTTGAGATTATTTTTTAAGTAAGCCCTTAAGGTGTATTGCCTGCAAACCTAGTATCTTCATGAAGTTCCCACATAGGGCATATAAGTATCCTTTTAAGGAAACTAACATGGAAAGGAAAACTCTTCATTCCCTGGATGAAATTGCCCCTGAATTGCAGATTTTAAGGCTTCTTGAGCCAACACCAATCCACCTGCATCACCAGGCCAGCATGGAAGGCCCCAAAGGCCCCAAGAGGGAGTCTTTGGTTGATCATGTGTTCAGGATGAAGGATGCTGTGTAGCTATGCTTAGTTTACTGCCAATTTGTGTCAGCTTTTCTTAAAGCCATTTGGTCAGTAGGAGATTGCTTTTACTTCAAGGGAGAAATAGACTCTGTCACTACAGCCATCTTATCAGATATGAAGGTGCTACCTATGGTCCATAATATAATTTGCTCACTACAATTCTTGCAGTCTGATGATTAATGAGACCCTGCAAAGACGTAATGGTTAGTGAGGGACCAGTATCAGTAGAAGCTGGAGAGAGAAGCACACACGTTGACTTGGGGGTCAGAGTGTGAACAGTTGGATGGTTTGAAGAGTCTCTAATAATTTTAAGGCCCAAGCCAAGTATTATTAGCGTCGTTTGTTGCTACAGTATTTATCTATCTGCTCTTCTTAATCTTCTTGCTTATTGATTAGTATGGCATGGGAAGCAGCACCAAAGCCTCCTTCACCCCCTTTGTGGACCCCAGAGTGTACCAGACGTCTCCCACTGATGCAGATGAAGAGGATGAGGAAACGTCAGCTGCCGGTAAGCTAGAAGGCCCCGATGTTTTAGAAACAGCTTGGTTTTCCTTTCTGATATGACCTGATAAAAAATTACTTATTGGGCTTCCCTGGTGGCGCAGTGGTTGAGAGTCCGCCTGCCGATGCAGGGGACACGGGTTCGTGCCCCGGTCCTGGAAGATCCCGCATGCCGCGGAGCGGCTGGGCCCGTGAGCCATGGCCGCTGAGCCTGCACGTCTGGAGCCTGTGCTCCGCAACGGGAGAGGCCACAACAGTGAGAGGCCCGCGTACCGCAAAAAAAAAAAAAAAATTAATTATTAGTTCACTAGTTAAGCCATTAACTGCTTAGGCCCTGTCTTAAAGGGAAGACTTTTTATTACTTTTTTTTTAATAGGATTCCTCAAACCAAGTTCTATTTTTTTTCATCTCTTCTATTTTGATTCTGGTAGGAACCCAGAGGTATCCAGGGGCCCTAGGAAAAGCTGCTCCTCAGAGATCTCCAAACTCACCACACATTTCTCAGAAGCAATTTCTGGGTACAGTGCTGTGCACGCGGTAGAGAAAATCAATGCGTGTTGAGTTGTGTTGAGTCCTAGGTGTGTGCTTCCCACTTCAAACGTCTGGCTGATTGAGAGGACAGTCTTGCTTTCTAGAATTCTGCAACTCACTAATCATCAGACTCAACTTAGGCCAGTTTGTCAGTTGATAATGTGGAATTTCAAAAAGTTAATCTGTCCCGCATATATTACAGGAGATGAGGATGGTGTGTTTCATTTTATGAGATGAATATTAATTCCCTAAACTACTCAAGTAGTGTCTATAAGCCTGTTTTACTAACGGATAAAACACTGCTTTTATGAATGACATACTTTATTCTACTAAAAAAGTGTAAAATATTTATAGTTTCAGTGTTTCTTTGCCTTTATCATAATGCACACTAAACAAGGAGAAATCATAGTTATTTGAAGCCCCTTTTCCGTATCTCCATTGGTTATATTTTAAGATGCCACTGACTTCTCTGATTCTTTTTCTCAAAGCTCTGTTTACTAGCGAACTTCTTAGGCAAGAACAGGCCAAACTAAATGAAGCAAGAAAGATTTCAGTGGTAAACGTAAACCCAACCAACATTCGGCCTCATAGCGACACACCAGAAATCAGAAAATACAAGAAGCGATTCAACTCAGAAATACTTTGTGCAGCTCTGTGGGGTAAGTTGGTGCTTTTTTTACCATTCATTAATGAATTGACCCTCAAACAGGAATCTTACTATCAGAAGAGTGCTGATTGAATCATGGGTGTTAGAGACCCGATTTGGGACTGTCTGGGCCTCAAGAGAGACCAAGAGCAATTTTATATTTAGAAAGAACTGATACCCTAACTGATACAATTTTATATTTAGAAAGAACTGATACCCAGGATAGCAATGAGATTCAGAGTGACCTTGTCACATAACAGTGATGGGCTAAAGCCAACAACAGAACTAACTACCACTTAATACATGCCCACGCTGTGCCCAGCACTGTGTGACGTGCCCCACGTCCTGTCTCTGTGATCCATACAACATTCTGCAAGGGCAATAATGGCGTGACCTTCATGTGACAGTTGAAAAAGCGGCACCGAATATTTTAGTGAATTGCCAAAGGCCATACCAGTAGTAGTAGCAAGATAAAACTTGAAAAGGACAACAAATGCAGAGCCTTCCCTTTTAGTTCAAAACATCAACCTGCAGTTCTTGTGAAAAAGATCTGCAGATTTTAGCTGGCCTCAGACTCCGTATAGGTGTGATGAGATTCTGTCAAAATCCTGGTCTGTGTCACCATAAACATGACACACAGATCAAGGAAGGACATGGCTCCTCTGCACCCATCTAAAATACTACACCTAGTTTGAAGCACCACAATTTTATAAGGGCAAAAGCATTTGAGTTGGTAGCAGGGATGAGCACAGAGCCTGGAAACCATTTCAGGGGAGTAAGGCTCTGTCCTCTGGAGAAGAGACTATGAGAAGACAACGAGATAACCGTGTTTCATGTTGACTAACATGTGGTTGAAAGAGCAGACATTCACGTTACTTAGAAGACAGATGTGCAGTAAGCAAAAGAAGTGGAAAAGTTACCCGTTCCTAAATATAGGCCATTGCACGGCTGAACTCACAATGTGTGCACGTGTCTGTGCGTATGTTGGGAGTCGGGGTGTTTATTTGCCTAGAGATGAATTTTCAAGATTGCAGCCATCCAGACAAGACCACTTACCTACCAGAGTTTTTGTAATAGGAATTACCGCATGGGAGGTGGGCTGGACTAGAGTTAGATGCCTGAGAAGTCCCTTACAGCAGCGGTCCGCAACCTTTTTGGCACCAGGGACCTGTTTCGTGGAAGACAATTTTTCCGCGGGGGGCGGGGAATTGGGGACCCCTGCCTTACAGTCAATATTTCTGTGACTCTTGGGCTATTAATACCTGCACTTGAATTGGCTTATCATTCCCCTAACAAAGAGCAGAACCGTAAGGTATGGGATGTAAATTAAGCTCTGGTGTGAGAAGGAAGAAGGGCTTTTCTTCCAAGAGTATGGGAATGGGGCACTCTGTTATATGTAGAAGGTGGGTAGGCTAGAAATCACTGCATGAATAGGAGTGGGGTGAACCTTGGGGAAGTCTCGAGGTGTGATTTATAGAGAGAGCCAAGAAAAGGGTGGGTGTTACAGGAAAGGAACTGGCGTCACATCTGTGCCTCAGGTCCCTCTTGAGAAGAACTCTATTTTAGGTAGTAAAGGGCTACATGTAATGAATGCTGCTACTACTTTATAAAAGAAAACTAATTTCATTACCAGAGGGACAGTGATTTAATTACTGTCTCAGAGCTCCTACTTCTACACTCCCTACTGTAGTACCTGCTTGCCCATTAGTTTATATTTACAAGTCACAGTTTCTTAGGTTTTAAAGGGACCCTGGATGCGGAAGAGTAAAGTCCATAAGAGTCAGTCTTGGGATGCTTCTTAAATTTGCAGGTGTAAACCTCCTGGTGGGAACTGAAAATGGCCTGATGCTTTTGGACCGAAGCGGGCAAGGCAAAGTTTATAATCTGATCAACCGGAGGCGATTTCAGCAGATGGATGTGCTAGAGGGACTGAATGTCCTCGTGACGATATCAGGTATGTTGCTGGGATGACCAAGTCCTCCAGGTCTGCACAGGTGGGAAAGGTGATCACGTCACTTCTGAAGGAATAGTAAGCTCTGCCCTTCCCAGCCAACGAGCAGCACGATAAATTATGGCAGTAGGACCAGAATGACATCACCCACATTTTGTAACTCCAGAGATTCTGACCTTCAAAGGGAAGTCTCTCACCTCTGCCTGAAATCTGAATCAGACAGAGACATACCACCACGGCTGTGTATATATGGGCCTTCACCCTCTGCCGGGACTCAGCAAGGATCCTTTTAAGGTGTCTGTACTCCAGTCATTGCCATCTACTCTCAGATGGAGAATATAAAAATGTAGGCTTCTGGGTGAATTGGGAGATTGGGATTGACATATATACACTAGTATGTATAAAATAGATAACTAATAAGAACCTGCTGTATAAAAAATAAAATTAAATTAAAAATAAATAAATAAATGTAAGCTTCTGGGAGTGAGAAATTTTGTAAGCAGAAATTTCTCTGGTCTCTTTTCTTATAAGAACTGCTTTAGTTTATAGTTCACTGACATTTTAGCAAGTGCAGCTGGCCCATTGGGTGATTGAGGCTGCAAGGAGATTGGAAGGTAGGAATCATTGCCACCCTCTGCAGCTTTCCACTTCCCAAAAAGAGCTTAAAAAAAAAAAAAAAGAGAGAGACAAAAGTGAAAGCCTTACTACTGACAAGTTAAAAATGTAACCTGAAGGAGTCTACGTTCTTGAAAGTTTTTTCTTTCGGATGGTGTTTGAAGGAGTTTAATAAATAATACCCCTCTTTTCCCCTCCCATCCCATCCAGTATGAAACCGACAGTACCCCTGCACATTAGAACCACCTGACGAGGTGTGAAAACTCCAGCATGCACCCCAGACTAACGGGTCAGAATCTGGGAGTGTGGCCCAGGTCTCAGAAGCTTTCATGGCTCCTGAGGTGTCTCCACTGTGCAGCCAAGTTTGAGAACCAGCCATTATTTTGCAAAGAGAGACATAGGGCTCCTCTTGGGTTGAACCTTGAATAAAGTTTAACTCTTCAGCTGTACTTCTGTTTTGAGAAAAGGCCCTCATTTGATGCTACAGTTTCCTCTTTTGCCTGTCCATTGAATGCTCAGTTTCATCTCTTTTTATTCTCCCCAAATAAGGGTTCGCCAAGTAAATTCTTCTTGTATTATCATTTGAGTTTAATTCAGTGTGCTCCTTTATTCTGGGTAATGCGTTCTTGACTGCAACACCCCCAAATCAAATTTAAAACCGTACATCTGCCAGTCACCTACCAAAAGTGGAAATGATATCAGAAAATCCATGTTCAGACTTCATTATGTTGTTAGTGACACATCCCATTTTTAAAAGTGTAACCATTTCCTATTATCATGAGGTGCATAGGGAGGGAAAGAAGAAAATGAAAACAGAAGCCAAATTTTCTTGAACTGCCCTCGGATCTGTGTTGGCACAGAGAGGAGAAAGCACCAGCCCTCCTGCCCATCCTAGCTATAGAAATCAATGCATATTCAAGGCTTTTGGTTATAAAAAGGAATAGTAACTGCACGTGGTTCCCTTAATTTAGGTTATAAATGTACTCTCCTGTCAAATCCAGTGTGCAATGCTTTAATGAATTCTTTTCTTCTGGTATATATCACAGCTGCAAAATACGGAACATTTTTTGACACCTAAGAGAAGTGAAAGGAAAATAAGTACCCAAGAAGTATAACCCACAGGCTTAAATTACTGATCACTTAGGAAAAACCACCCCAAGGGACATCTTCTTATCTGGTACTCAGATAATCTCAATATATTAAATTTTGCTCCTCAATTTAAAACTCCTCAATGTTTTTAAGATGTTTCCTTATCATACTAAGAACTCTTTAGTCCATGATCTCTTTCCCATCATTTACCAAAAGGAACTTTTGTGGTTTTTTTCCAAGTATACATCTTTTTCTCCGTTCTTCTTTTTGTTTGACACTCCTTTCAGGGATCTCAGCACTGTAAACATGTCCAAGGGTTATTTCCTGAGCCCTGATTGCCGTCATTGAACTTGTTTCTCATATCTCCTTAAGAAATTCCTTTTTCTGTTTGGTAAAATGAAACTACTACCAGCTGTCATCTTTAAAGTAATAGAGGAGGCGAGTAAGGGGGGCTCTGCATTAACATATGCTGTTGGGTAGAAGGTAGTCACACATGAGTATGCTAAAATGCCCAGTTGTCAAAACTCCTTCATGTAATTAGATCTGGAATGTTTTGGAACACTGATCAACCATTCCGTTACAGAATTAGGTCTTACTGAGCAGACACTGCCCTTTGCACTGGGAGGAGAGAATAAGAGCACCTTGCTCAAATAGAAAGCACCAGAAGGTAAAGAAAAATTATGCAATGGTTATTTGCCCAAAACACTTGGACCTGTTTTGATCGTAAGTTCTGGCAGAGACAATACTTTGACGATGCTGGAGACGCTGGTTATTGTGCCTTCACACATACACAGACACACACAAGTGTAAATAAAAATAAATAAAATAAAATGGAGATGGAGAAGGATTGAGAGAAAAAGCTGTCTCAGGGCCTTGAAATTAAAGTTCTATTACTTCAACAGGAAAGAAGAATAAGCTACGAGTTTACTATCTTTCATGGTTAAGAAACAGAATATTACACAATGACCCAGAAGTAGAAAAGAAACAAGGCTGGATCACTGTTGGGGACTTGGAAGGCTGTATACATTACAAAGTTGGTAAGTCTCAAGACATGGAATTGTTTGCTCAATCCAAATTATTCAGTTAAGTTTCATTTAGTTTTTTTCCATCAGATATTGATGATGCATTTGTGACCAGTTTAAGACACTGCTGGAACCTTAAATATACTTGGATTATTTCCCCAAAAAGTTAGATTGATGAAGTTCAAAGAATGCATTCAGAATAAAGTCTTAGGCTCCAGTTTGAACTCGCTCCCAAAGACCCATTAAAATAACCATGAAGAGATAAAAGTGCTGTAAACCTACAAGGACAAAGGGACCAGGAGAAGAGAAAACAGATAAGAGATGTCAACAAAATTGAACAAGAATTGTTAGATGACTAGGAACAGAACTAGCTGACCAGGAAATGCTGAATTCTAAGTCTGCTGTGAGGAAAGTCATCAAAATCAATCCAGTCACTCAACAGAACTCAGAAAGGGCCAGGACCTGAGGTCCCAGGTGTATCTGAGGTGGAGGTGGAGGGTGGGATTGAAAATGGGAGGATTGTTGGAAAGTTGATGAACAGCAAATCCTTCAGAACCCAGTCAGGCAGCCACCCTCCCTGACAGCAGCAGAAGATGAAAGGTGGGCACAGCCAATCTGTTGATGGGGAATATTGAATTATAAGGACACATTGATACACACACAGACACCTCCTTTCCCTGTTTAGCACCCCAAATGTTGCCAGCCATGCTTATACTCCCAAGCAAGAGATTGAAAGATGGTCTTTGGAGAAACTAAATGGCCAGCAAGAAAAGATGTTGAGGTACTAATATTTGAAATGCCATGGAAAGAGCATGCTATCTAACCACCTTAAAAGTGAAGCCCATCAGTCGATAAGCCCACTAGAGCAGACAGTGGGAAAATCCACTAATGGGAAGGAAACTTAAACAGAAAGAAGGGACTTTAGAGGAAACAAGGATAATGAGGAGTGGAACAAATAAATTTTTAAAGAAACTATCAATATACTAACTTCAGAGAGATTAGAAATACTGTTTCCATAAAAGAAGAATAGGTGTTATTTTTTTAAAAAAGATGGAACAGGGTTGGAGAATGTCATTCAGAGACCAAGAAAAAAAATCTTGGAAATTAAAATATATTGGCAGGAATAAAAAATGCAGTAGAAGGGTCGAAAGACAAACATGAGAAATGTCCTAGAAAGTAGAATGAAAAGAAAGGAAAAAAGAGAGAATAGGTAAGAAAATAAAAGTTTCAGTCCAAGTGGTTCAAAATATAAGTTACATGAGTTTTAGGAAAAAGATTAAGAAGTGGAAGGGGAAGAAAGCATCAAAGAAAGAACACAAGAAAAGTTTCTAGAATTAAGACCTCAAAATTTCAAATTAAAAAGATTCACTGAGGAGTACCTAGTATAGTGAATGAAAAACGACTCACAAGAGGACATAGCAACATGATATTTCAGTACCCAGGAAATGAGAAGGCTCTTAAAGCTTTCAAATTATAAGTAAATAAATAAACAGTTTACATGTAATAGACACAGAATTAGGTGGCCTGGGACTTACAGCAGTACTAGAAGGTTAGAAGACAATGGAGGGGACTTCCCTGGCAGTCCAGTGGTTAAAACTCCACGCTCCCACTGCAGGTGGTGAGGGTTTGATCCCTGGTCAGGGAACTAAAATCCCACATGCCGTGCAGCGCGGCCAAGAGAAAGGAAAAAAGACAATGGAGCAAGGCTTTCAGAGTTCTAACGGAAAGATTTTTTTCACTTAGTATTTTATAACCCATCTGTATTAGCCAGGGCTCTCCAGAGAAACAGAGCAAGCAGGATGTGTATATATAGAGAGAGAGACAGAGAAGGAGAAAGAAATTAGTCCAGGCAAAGTGGGACAATGGAGGGTTCAGGAAGAGGTACCTACAAGAAAAATAAAATGTTACTAATAGATTACCTGCCATATTTGACTGTACTGACAGCACTAACAGAAAGTTTCCATGTGCTTAGAGATAGATACATAGAAAATAAGGAAGTGAAAAAAATTTGAAAGCAAGAAAGGAATTATAATAATGGTATACTGCATGCCTCATCTATGAACAATAATGATTTAAACACAGGATGTTGACTTAACCAAAGCTTGTAAATATAACTATATTGGAGGTATGGGGAGGAGGAGATGTGTACGTTTGAAAGAGAGATCTAGAGAGAGGAGATTGCTGTAAGAGACTAGACCCTTTCCATTCTCCAGAGTCAGTAGGTAATATCTACAGCTGAAAAAAGTTGTAAATAACATTATCAGCACGTCATTTAGAAATATGGAGGGCTTCCCTGGTGGCTCAGTGGTTGAGAGTCCGCCTGCCGATGCAGGGGACACGGGTTCGTGCCCCGGTCTGGGAAGATCCCACATGCCGTGGAGTGGCTGGGCCCGTGAGCCGTGGCCGCTGAGCCTGCGCATCCGGAGCCCGTGCTCCGCAACGGGAGAGGCCACAACAGTGAGAGGCCCGCGTACCGCAAAAATATATATATATATATGGAAATAAATCACTGAAGCAGTATTTGAAAGTATATTAAAGACAGAATAGTAAACAGGAGAGGCATGCTACAGAAAAAGAGCTCAGAGAACAAGAATTTGGTCAGTTATCTTGGGCTAAATTCTTTAGGACACAGAATATTCTGTTTGTTCAAACATTTTATAAATAAAAAGACTGCCATGTGTACTGTCTTAGTCTGTTCAAGCTGCTATAACAGAATACCACAGACTGGGTGGCTCATAAACAACATGAGTTTATTTCTCACAGCTCTAGAGGCTGAGAAGAGCCAAGATCAAGTTGGTGGCAGATTCAGTATCTGGTGAGGGCCTGCTTCCTGGGTCACAGACAGTGGTCTTTTCCCTATAACCTCACATAGCAGGAAGGGAGAGGGATCTCTCTGGGGTCTCATGTTAAGGGCACTAGTCCTTTTTGAACTCCTAATAACTGGAATCCAAGTTTGAATAATAAGCGAACAGCAGCCATTATGTCTCTACCCATTTGTTGATTTTTCTACCATCTTGCCATACCGGCTCTCAGCTGCTTCCATGTGGGTGAACATAAAAGCCAGGCAAGGAAGCATGAAGGATTTTTATACAGATTCTTCTTACAATAAGTAATTCACATCTAGACCTAGTGCTTAGAGGCAGTCCTAAGCCAGTTACATCTTTAGATGAAGAAAAGAGCCTTCAGTATGAAGCAAAAGGCCCCAGGTATCCTGCAAACCAAGTACATTAAAGGAAGTTAAATCTGTATCTATGAGAACATCCCACACCAGAGCATTACCCTCAGTCAGGATGATGTGTGTATGTGTGTGTGTGTGTGTGTGTGTGTGTGTGTGTGTGTGTGTGTGTCTATATATCTATATATATATAGTGGTTTACACATTCTTTAATACAAAAACTTGAATAAATTAATGAACTATTTTAATTCATAACTTTTCTATTACAGTCAAATATGAAAGGATCAAATTCTTGGTGATTGCCTTAAAGAATGCTGTGGAGATATACGCTTGGGCTCCTAAACCATATCATAAGTTCATGGCATTTAAGGTAAGTAGGCATGTGATTACCTAACAAGGGCTTGTTTTTTTATATAGTTTAGGTTCCCATCAGTTAACAGTGGTTAACTTACACATAACACTAGTACCAATTTTTCTGTATATAATAAACCTCTTTTAAAAGTGTAGGAGCTCTTACTTGTTATTCTAAAAGTAAAGACTAGGTATTAGTAAATACTGTTAATTAGTCAAATTAAAATTGGGTACACCCTCCTCCACTTCAGGTCTATGCATCATCATCTCTAAGTGGCATTTAGCATGGAATGGTTACCAGGCAAAGCATTCATTATATTAGGCAATGAGATTTATTATACACCCACCTAACTAGGGCACTCTCTTGATATTTCGTCTGAAAAAGGCAGACCGACAGCAAGCAGCACTGAATCTCAAGGCTGAACTGAGTCTCTAAATCTTGTAATCCTTGTAAGCCTTTTGGGGAAAAGTCGCTAAAACTCACTTGATGCTCATATATCCCCATTGCTGTTGGACTTCTCTAAAATGAATACTGAATGTAGTCACATATGGAAATGGCCTAGTTTCTCTGCATCCTTCAATTTTCATTGCTGTTTCATTTTTTATCTTGTCTAAGTCTGTACCCACTGTGGTTGGCTTGATAACTCATGAGCTTCAACAGAAGTAGGATGGGGAAATGCTGGTCCCGTTGACTCCAGATCATGAAAGCTGACCCCCAAATGCCAGAAGGACCAGTACTTACAGGCACTCTGATGTTTTCAGAGCTGCACAGTCTACCCATAGCCAGCGTGAATTTACCTTCTGTTCATTCTTACTCTCTGCCTACATCTCTCTCTTTCTTTATATCTCCTTGGCCCTCACTTTTTCTCCCCACCTTTATGACTATTGTCTTTCTTTGACCCTTTATGTATTTCTGTTGCCACATATGCCACGTGAGGGCAGAAGCTGCCTTGGGAACATTACAAAGCCCTCTTCAGGGCTGAATCACCCCCGCTTCTATCTTGTTCCTTTAGCAGGGCAAGGAGTTCATTTGTGATGTGCTCAGGAAGATGCGAAATGGGCCCCACTCGTTAACCTCGCTTTTATGGAGAGAAATGTTTGGAATGCATTGGGTTAGTAATAACACTTCAGGGATGACTCCTGACAGCTACGGCGGTGCTGCTGTCCCGCCAAAATCTCTCTTCACAAAAGCTTTTCAGTCAAGATCCTGTTCCTGTTCCGGTTCTGAAGTTCCTGTCATCAGTGTACTAGCCAAAGTGCAGGATTGACTGCAAAATGCTTTGTTGAGCAAACCATGGCCAACCTAGAAAGAGGGAAGAGCAAAGGCAAGGACTCGAAGAGGAAAGACTGGAGCCGGCAGGGGGTCGAGCCCTCCCGTGGGACAAGGAGATGAGGCTCGAACCTCCCATATATGAGAATGATGTTAGCAAAAGAGAAGGAGGGAGGGGTCTGTTAGGTGACGGTGACATGATAGCCGAGGCACCTGTGGTTTCACAGATTCTCGCCCAGACTTCAAGGCCAATACAGGTGGAGTGTGGATTAAATAATGGCAAAGGAAAACAGAGGAACACTTGACAGTTAGCTGGGGCGTAGACTCTGGAGTCTCACACACAGAACTTTGATAAACGTGGCTGGAGCTCTTTTTTTCTTTTCCTTTTAAACCCAGCTCGCCAGCGTAAGCCGTGAGTCTTGAGATGAATCATCCCCACCGTCCTCTATCGCCCAAACCCAAGTCTCAGATCTCAACGTTAAGTTTAGAGAAAGCGCCAGCCTGATGTGTACTCACTCACCCAGGAGAGTCGGAACCAGAGCATGCCTGTTAACCCTGAACAGGCTTAGCGCAGGGCTGGCCCACCTGCCCACCCAGTCTGTCTCTGAAAAGGTAGTAGCCATGCCTGGGCTTGGCTGTCCCTTGGGAAGGAGAGGGGCCAGAGAGGTGACTGGACCTTCTTCTTGGGAAAAAGGCCAGAAATAAACAGGGAAGAACAGCAGCACCCAGACACCAATTTTTTTTTTTTTTTTTTTTTTTTTTTTGCGATACGCGGGCCTCTCACTGTCGTGGCCCCTCCCATCGCGGAGCACAGGCTCCGGACGCGCAGGCTCAGCGGCCATGGCTCACGGGCCCAGCCGCTCCGCGGCATGTGGGATCCCCCCGGACCGGGGCACGAACCCGCGTCCCCTGCATCGGCAGGCGGACCCTCAACCACTGCGCCAACAGGGAAGCCCACCAAATTTTTAATATATGATGACACTATCAAAACAGACAGCTGTCAACCAGCTTTGCTGCCCTGGAGCACAAGGGGTAGAAAAAGGGGAACAAATGGATGCTAGACTCTTCCTCCCAGAGTCAGAATATGAATAGCCCTAAAATTGAAAGAAAGATTTCCTAGCTTTTCAATTTAAGAAAGTCAGACATTAACTTCCACAGGAAATGGCTAAAGGAAAAATTTATTAAGGTAACGTCTTTGAATGATGTGGGTACTCATGGGGTGATTTTTAAAGTCTTTTGCAGATCTCCAGCACAAGCCACTGCTTGTTGATCTCACAGTAGAAGAAGGTCAAAGATTAAAGGTTATTTTTGGTTCACACACTGGTTTCCATGTAATTGATGTTGATTCAGGAAACTCTTATGATATCTACATACCATCTCATGTAAGTTCCTGGAAGCAGACTGTCAAGACTCTGTTCCACAACCTGTGTGTATAGATTTGTTTTTGTACATTTTTAGTGGAGGTCATGCTAACTTTTACTAATCAATAAAGCAGATGGACTTATGGTCTTCACTAAATAGATGAGGCTTTTAAGTCATAAAACATGTAACTTTAACCGATTTTTATGGCTGCTTAAAATTGAGTAACACGTAATAGCAATTATTTGCCATTTACCGGACATGTTGTCTCATTGGATTTTACATTAAAATACATACAGTGGTTTTGGTTCAAGGGCATAGATTCTGTTTTTTAAGCAAGACTATAGTAGATGAGCTTCTATTTTTAGTTTTTGAAGGAGATTGGTTCATTTTGTGTGGGAGAAGTCCAGTGATCCTTTTTCTGCTATCGTTCCTCTCTTCAAGTGGAGGGCAGTGTCACGTGGCGGAATCAGACACCCTGGAGCACATGCTCTGGCTCTTGCACGTATTCGCTTTGCAATAGTGGACACATTAGGCAGCCTGTCCAACCCTCAGCTTTCACATCTGTAAAATGGGGCTAAGAGGACCTATCACATAGGGTTATCGTCAGCATTAAGTGAGGTCATACATCTAAAGTAGTTGGCACAGGGCCCTGCAAATTGTACTATTAATATTACTATACTGACACATTGCCTAAAACATGACTTTTAAGGGACGTGCTGCCCATGGTTTCATGTAGTAGGATGAGCGCAGTGTAAATTTTGTTTCCTCTAACGTATGTAGTCCCAAGGCTAACATACAGTAGAAATTATTCGTCAACAAAGTCTGAGACCTAATCTGTTACTGTTTGGTATTTTGAGACTTTAAAGACTTCACTCCAAAGGAGCACAACAATTGAAAAAAGTTGTTTGGGGGCACGGCACACATACGTCATTGGTTGTTACATTACAGCTTTCCTCGTGTGTGTATGTGCACACAGGACTCACAGCCTGTGCTCTTGGTGAGGGGGCTGGGCTGTCCCCATCATCATCCTCCATCCCCTCTTTCCTGTCCACCATGTACCTACTGGACGGCCATGACATTCTCAACCAGGGGATCGCAGCAACACCACGTCTCTTTTCCCAGAACAAGTCAATCTACACTTATCTGAATAGTATGATTTTTTTTTAGTGAACGGTAATTTTTAAATTTTTTCTCAACAAGCCATTAATTTGGACTACAGTAAGTCCCCTACATAAGAACGAGTTCCGTTCCGAGAGCAAGTTCGTAAGTTTAGTTTGTTCATAAGTCCAACGAAGTTAGCCTAGGTACCCAACTAACACAATCGGCTATGTAGTACTGTACTGTAATAAGTTTATGATACTTTTCACACAAATAATACATAAAAAACAAACACAAAAAATAAAGAAAACATTTTTAATCTTACAGTACAGTACCTTGAGAAGTACAGTAGTACAGTACAACAGCTGGCACTCCTTAGCAGTACCAGCTACATCACTGCTGCTTTTACTCTTGCTTCTGGACATCCTGGGCTTGAAATAATGATACTGTACTAGTGTACTCTATACAGTACTGTAAAAGTAAAGTATACAAAAGCACAACCACTTGTAGAGGATGCACGCATGTCACAATGTACACCAGGCACGTGAATATTGGACATGCGAACACACGTTCGCACCTTGGAAAGTTCACACCTTGAAGGTTCACATGTAGGGGACTTATTTAGGCACCCAGATAAACTATCTGTATTGACTGTTCATAGCCTGTTTTGGTCCCACCTTTTGGCCCCACTTGGGCTGTTTCCATCAGATCCAACTGGATTGCATTCTCCTCATCTTTTTTGGAAGTAGATAGAAAACACGAGATTTTCAATGTCCACGGGAATGTGCTCAAATTCCAATTCTACCACCATATCCTAGTGCAGCTTTGGTCAAATTACATAACCCCTCTGAGATGCAGTTGCTTCATCTGTAGACAGAAATATCTAGCATGGGGAGCTGTTTTAAAGGCCAGAAGTTATACATGGAAAGGGCCCACACTTGGCACAGGGCAGGTGCTCCATAGCTGTAGTTGTTGCTTTTAGAACAGGTAAATTGCATTCTCAACCTAGTGCTTAAGTTTGTATGTACCAGGGTATTTGACAGGTCGGTGGTTAAATTAAGCAAAACAAAACGTCAGTCTCTAGAATGTAAATGGAAAAGGGAAAAGAAAAAACTCTTTTTTTTTCTTTGCAATTCTTAGAGATTAATAGCTAAGATACTGTCTTATTTTTTAAAAGAATAATGCCTGGCCTTTCTTTGTCTTCTAGATTCAGGGCAATATTACTCCTCATGCCATTGTCATCTTGCCTAAAACAGATGGAATGGAAATGCTTGTTTGCTATGAGGATGAGGGGGTGTATGTAAACACCTACGGCCGGATAACTAAGGATGTGGTGCTCCAATGGGGAGAAATGCCCACGTCTGTGGGTAGGTTAACCATTCCTTATCTCCTTCAGCAGTTACACCCCCCAAATGAAACGAAAGTCAAGAAATGTGAAACAACCATTTGATTCCACAAAAAAAAAAGTCTGTGAATAACACTTGTAAGACTTGCTTTGTCTGTTTATCTCAAGTCGTTTGTCATTTTTGTGGTTAAGATGTGAACAGATGCTGTGAGTTATTGCCCATCTAATGTTTTTAATGCAGTTTTGGAAATTCCTTTTGACAGCCTACATTCATTCCAATCAGATAATGGGCTGGGGCGAGAAAGCTATTGAGATCCGGTCAGTGGAAACAGGACATTTGGATGGAGTATTTATGCATAAGCGAGCTCAAAGGTTAAAGTTTCTATGTGAAAGAAATGATAAGGTAAATCCGTTTCAACATTTGCATTAGTGTTTGCATTTTAAGAGACCACCAGGTACCTGTGAAACCTTCATTTTCCTTTATACTGATTTGAATCACATCTGTGTTAAACAATCAATATTATCTTGAAATGGCATTATTTGGTTTGATTCATGTGAACCCTCAAAATATATTATTCACGCATCAAAAAAGACATAAGGGCTTCCCTGGTGGCGCAGTGGTTGAGAGTCCACCTGCCGATGCAGGGGACATGGGTTCGTGCCCCAGTCTGGGAAGATCCCACATGCCGCGGAGCGGCTGGGCCCGTGAGCCATGGCCGCTGAGCCTGCGTGTCCGGAGCCTGTGCTCCGCAACGGGAGAGGCCACAACAGTGAGAGGCCCGCGTACTGCAAAAAAAAAAAAAAGACATAAAAACATCTAAAAAATTTCTTGTAAACTCTTTGTAACTTGTGTGGCTTGCAGGCCTTAAGATGACTCAGCAAATAACCCAAATTCTCCTAAGCACTTAGAAGAGCCGGCCTCTCATTAGTCATCTCACAGTGGGTCAACTTTATACTCCACTTTTAGATGTTTCACAAAATCACTCTTGGGACGTAACCCATCACATTATATTCGATTTTAAATGTAAAACATTTGACGTGTAGAAATATAAACTTTTTAAAAGTGTCACCCATACCTTAAGGAATGCACAATCGCAAACTCAACTAGTGCCATGTCTTGTGTCATTCCAGCCATGTTTCTTCTGAAGTGTCATAGGGGGACTGTTTTCCAGTGAAATCGGCGGTGTTCGTCTGGCATGATCAGTCGCCCAGAAGGCGTGTTCTGCAGCAGTGCTGCTTCTGCCTTGCCCTCCCCGTAGACTAACCCAGAGTTTTTAGTAGCTAAGCTCTACTGTATTTGTGAATTCATCCTTTGGGACTATGGCCAACTTAGAAATGCTGTCCCCAAAACAGCAGACATAAACATCTATAGAAAAGAACGTGACAGGTTGAACAGACCTGCATCTCTTGGTTCACTCCCGTTCCCCAGAAGCCAGGCTGGTCTTAGTCTGGCCCTGGAGTAGCCAACTACTCTGACCTGGTATGGTCTGGTGTGGTCTGGGTGGACAACAGCTGGGGATGGCAAGGATGGCCCCAGGCCCTTATCAGAATACACCAGAAAACAGACCTGACCCCTAGTAAAATTCCAGCCCCCGCCTAGTCTCTGGGAATCATAAGACTAGGAGTGATCTGGGCACGGACACCCACACTCCAGTTCATTGAAGTCCCACCCCAGAAAGCCAACGTCAAGTCACGACCACACCCTCAGCAGCAGGCTGGGACCACACCAGCATCTGGGGCCTGAGGTTTAGAGCCAGGGCTCACAGAACCTGGAGAGAACAGCAGCCCTTTCTTTTCCTCATTGTGTTCCCATGGGTCCTCTGTGCTTCCCCGTTTTGATTCACTGACCCTAACAGTAGCTTTACTTACATATGTAGCATTAGCTGAAAGATGAGCATTTCCACAGAACTTCCGAAGAAGTTGTTGGGAGAGACAGCATTCTTCTGAAGAAACTGTGGGAGTGAAGTAGCAGAGACTTTATACTAATGACAAAAGTAAATGCCTTGGACCAAAGTTTGGTGTTGGCTGACTGAAGGACTGGGCCACAGCCCAGAATATTATTTTGCTGGGCAGTGGTGCACTGATGTTCAGCTCAAGCAAGCAGTACCCCAAATTTTGCTCGCTTCTCTCAGTCGTTTGATAAGATGATTTAGCAGACCCAGACCGAAGGGACTGTGGTTCTCCTTACTAATGCCATGATCTCCTTTGGCCTAGGATATGCATTCATCAGCAGAGAAACCAAGCATTAACTCTTGGAATGCCAAAGTGAATAGGCATTAAACACCTTACCCTCTCTGACTAGAACCACTTTTTTTTTTTCTTAATTGAGAAATGAAGTTGTATAGTAGTCAGTAGGCCCCAAATTCCCCCTTGACTTTGGAAATGTGAGAGGATTCTCTTCATTCCCAAAGTCTGCCCTCTTGTTATCAGGGGAGAGAAAAGGGGAGCCCCTGTGGCTTTCCAGAAATTAACAAAGGACGTGTTGTGTCCTAGACCAGAAATCCAGCATATTATCCTAGCACAAAACTCCCTTGTAAAAAGTGAGCGCCCAAAGGGTTGTTACAAGTCAAGATATAGCCCCTTCTGGGTCCCTGAAGGCCAATGCCACAGTCAGTCATAGTAACCTTCATAGGAATAAAGGCAGGGATGTTTACAGAGGATGCACTGTATTAAAAGGCACTTTATAAACACCAGCCATTAAGTCTTAAGAGCTGACACATGGCAAGGATAGGACATGTGAGAGAAAATGGATGGACGGTTGAAGAAAAGAGGGAAAGAAACCATGCAGTTGAACTAACTTCTTTTTAATTTCAAACAGGTATTTTTTGCATCCGTGCGATCTGGAGGAAGTAGCCAAGTGTTTTTCATGACCCTCAACAGAAATTCCATGATGAACTGGTAACAGAAGAGCACTTGGCACTTATCTTCATGGCGTTATTTCTAATTTAAAAGAACATAACTCATATGGACTTATGCCAGTCTAGAGGCAGAATCAGAAGGCTTGGTTGACCATACCACTTTACCCTTTTCCTCTCCCTCCACCCGTCCCAGTACAGTCCATCTTTCAATGTTGCAGCCTGGTTGAGAAGGAGAGAAAAAGGTGACAGGAATTTCCAGGAGATCCCCAAGAATGCTGCGTTGTCTGTGGACAAAGGTGGACCATGTGCTCTTCGGAGTTAGGGATAGAAACAAATATTGTGTGCTCTTATGATTAAGCTGTGTTCTAGTGGGTTTTTGAGTTTTATTTTGTTTTGTTTTTTTACCTTTTTTCTTTACCCCTTTACTTTGTAAGAATGGGGAAAGAATGCATACTGAGAAAATGTCTGTTTTTAATTCTGTCTGCCTGCTAGCTTTAAGTATACAATGTGTTGTAAAATTTCCAATTTCGAATGGTGAGAGACAGCACAATAAATGTACCTTATCTCTTTACACTGAAGGCCATAACTACATAGTGGGGTAATTGTAGAACTCTTTTGCCTTCATGAACCCAAAAGGTTGCTTTTTGATAGCAACTGCTAATGGATTTTTAAAAGAGAAGAAAAATACTAGTTTTCCCCACTTTCGGGAAATAGATTTTAAATGGCTAAACTACTAGCCTTAGACTAATAAAATCAACTACCATTTTTGTGAGTCTGGCAGGCCCTATTTTATATGGCCCTGTACAGAACAGAGTGTGTTGAATGGGATAGTAGTGCCATTGAGTTGAGTTGGCTCTAGTGAATGAGGGACTCTATAATACAACATTGCCTCAGCGATTATGCAACAGATCAGGGCAAAAGATGGGATGACAAAGGGGGTCAGACAGAAAGAGCTTCTGGAAACAAGCTAAAAATGTATATACACACACACACACACACTTTTTTTTTTTCCAAATGCACAAAACTTCCCAGCTAAGAGGTCACTCTGTTTGAGCTTCGTTAGGAGTTAAGACTTTGTTCTTTCTGGGAATTGGAGAATAAATAAGATCCAGGCTCTGGTCGTTCCCAGCTTTCTCCTGAGGGTGCCACTTTCCCAAGATGAAAACTGTGACTGAAAAAATAATAATAATAAATGTTTCTGAGCTGCCTGTGTTCTCTCTGGGTTGGTGAGAGAAGGGACTAGACTACTAAGCCTGCCTGAGACCCAGCAGGCATCATTGGTTCAGATGTTATAGAACTAGAAACAAGGCTTTGGCCAAAATTCTGAGACCCTAATCATTTTACCTTCCTCCAAATTACCCAACATACGGTAAACAACATTTGTGCAGAATTTGTATGTATTTCGTTCAGGTTGACTCGTGTCCTTATAGACTCTTACGCGGATGATTCGAACTTTTACGTGACTGTCTGGGATTTTTTTTTTCCAAAGCTACCAGCATGGCCGCCTGTGGTATCAAGGTGTTGCAAAACGATATCTGTGTTGCGCTTCCTGTTTTAACCTACCTCGTTTTGTTTGTTTTGTTTCACTGTTCATCACAGCAGTGTTATCTCCAGGAGACATATAGAGAGCTCAACTGGCAATCTCAGGTGCACTTGATATTTTAAAATAAAACAGTAGTTGACCAAATTGTTCTTCTTGAAAAATTGGAAAAAAAAAAAATCCAACAACAACAAAACTAATGTGGCTTGTTTCTGGAGAAAACAATGACTCTAAACAGATCAAAAAAAAAAATCTATGATCCTACTGATTTTGCCTAAATACATGAGCAGCTGATGTGCTATTAATGAGAACGAAATACACGTTAGGAAAATGGCGCCATTTCAATCTGGCGGCTTGGGCAAGGGGGGAACAGGGAAGGGGAAATATTCTAGTTCTGTTATAGATGATTCTGCCCCTCCTGTAAAGGTGGTTGTCATTTGCATTTATTTTAAGCAGGTAACACAGGAATGGAATTGAGGATTATCTTCAGGCAATCACCAAGGTGTCCTCATCGTGGTCCCTTTAGTACTCAAAAGGAATGATATCCTCCCGTTCTCATTTTTACTGCTAAGGTTCTGCTGCTGAACAATATTATCTTCACAAATTCCGTGCAACAAATTCAGCAATAACGTTGTGGATTGAATTTAGCAACTACTGTAATTGGATGCTGACATGGACAAGATATATTGATTTGGGTCTCATCCCCGCATGTGATTGCCACCAGCTCTTTATATTGCTGCTGTGGTATTTTAAACCAGAAGCTTCTTTAAATTATGTTGCAAACTGATCTTTGTTTTTATGTTTTGTTTTGTTTTGATTTCTAAGTGGTAAGTTCGAAACACACAGCTTTAAATGATTTTTTTATTGTGGGATTTGGGTACAGTTAAGAAATAAAAGGGAATCATTGTGTTTAAACATAAGGTAGTTTGTGAATGTATTTTTTAAAGCCTAGATTCATTGAAACAAAAAATCATAAGAGAACAATATTAATGCAGTCTTGTTTACAGTATGTACAGTGACATAACATAGAACATGAGCTTTTCTGGTGCCAACAACAATAAAACACAGACGTTAAACATCAAGCCATGCCTTTTATATTTTTGTACAAATATCTTACACAGAGTACAAGGCAAAACCAAATTTAAAAAGGGCCCCCCACAAAGCTGTGCTCCTTAAAAGATTTCTAAAGAATTCTTTGAAGCTTTTATCTCCAAAAATACATTTTCCTCCATCAGGACTGGCCCTAGCCCTGAAATACTGAGGCCTAGGTCATGCAGAATATTTCAGAATAACTATTCTTGGGCCCGTAACAATTCCCAACTTTTTGGTTTGCTTTAATTCTTTATTCTTTTTTTGGGGGGGGGGTGGCAGGGGTGAGGGGGTGGTTGTGCTTTTCATCCCCCTTAATATCATCTTAAAAATAAAATGAGCCAGTTCTAGAGATAAAATCCCCAGCAGGAAAAAAATAAAACTAAAAACTGAAACTAGTTTCAAGACCAAAGAAATTTTTGTTAAGATTTCTATACAAAGAGAAACTGAGCCCTCTCTCCCTCAAAGTTAAGTTTCTCTAGATCTCTTCTGTCCTTGCTACTCTCAATTGATAATCATGCACTAAAATCCACTGCAGCTGCTCACACCATCGTCGTGGGCCGGGGTCTGTCAGGTGACTATCATTGCTGAGTGCTAGTCGGGGACGCTAGAGAAGATTCCTCCATGCAGTGGGTAATGGGAACAGCGGACCTGTAAGATCCCTTCAGATGGGGAGAGTACTCTCTCTCCATGCCAATTACATTCAGACCATTGTCCTTGCACACAATATAAGTGAAGACAGCTTGCACCAAGTGCCACATAAAATCTAATGACTCTATTTAGATATCATTTTTCTTGAAGACTTTCGAACAGTGCTTCAAGAAGGCTTAGAGCTACTGCAATGGTATAGGTTAAGGCACAGATGACATCCCACAAGGCCACTCAAACAGGGACTCCATTTTTCTAACACTTTGACACAGCTTTCCAAGACACGCTTCTTACATACGTTGCATCAAGTACACATTTTTTAAAAGCATCTTAATTCCTGGTTGTCAAGACCTACTAACAGTTTTCTGTCTGCTCTTGTGACTTATTGGTAATTGGTGTCTCTGGTCCCTCCTGTGCAGTAGATTAGAGAGAGATGTGAAATTCAGGCCGGAGCCATTTTGGTTTTGTCCATTGCCAGACAAGAAGCAGCTGAAGTCTGACCTCACATTCCATGAAGTTTAAAAAAAAAAAAAAAAAAAAGTTTTCCCTACTAGTATGTGTCCCACTTCCTGTCACTGTATTCTTGAAATGTTGAAGAGCTATTTGTGTTAATAGTGTGTGCTGTCTGTGAAAGTCTGCTTGAACAGGCATCACCTGCATTTGTGCTGACTGCTTTCAGGTATAAGATGTGCTACATTATTTTTAAGAAAGAAGATGCAGTTACTGGTCAAACTTTTTTTAACCTTCCGGAGGAAAATAGGAGAATACCCATAACATGCTGATGGCAATTCTGAATGACGCTGCCATGCTCCCGATGTTCCCAAGTCTCCTGATTCTATGTTCTGACCATCTCAACAGTTTCTGTGAATTATGAGTTACCTTTTAGTTCATCCCGCAAAATTTTAAATCTAACTATATCAAAGAGTAACAAACACATCCAAAGCTGGCTTCCCTGAGACTATACAGTTACAAAATAAAATCCAAAAATCTGAATTTGATTTCATTTACCTGCCAGCATTTCTCATAAATACCATTACATTTTGGCCTTGATCAGGATTGCAATATCGAGAACCTTAAAATGTGCTGCTCTCCTTTTATGGGTCCCAAAATGGGTATAAACTGATCTTCTTTCAGAAGCTCCAGCAAAAAAGAAAACCTCCTGAGAATTTGCAAGTTCATAACTGACCATTTGTACATGTCTACCAAATATTTTCTAGTGTTGTTTGATTTGCATACTGTATCACTGTTCTGGGACTTTTTCCGTAGACGATTAGAATATTCAAAAATTTGCATAGCATCAAACAGTATGAGACCATAACTCTCTGCTTTGAACTTCATTCTTCTAGGGCTGTCATTCCAGAAAATGCCAGAATGCACCAAAATAAAACTCATAAAAGCATTTTAAAAGCAAAAATCCCTGGATAAGTTTTGAGATATTCTAAATTCAGACCAAAATCTTTGACTCTGTCCATGATGCCAAACATTTGGATGAAGACTAGAAAATACAGTTTAAAATAGAAATGCTCCAAAGTTTCCAGATTTTTGCTTTGTGTAGATATCTTCAAACTAACTCAACTCTTTGCATGATAGGGTTTGGTTTTGATGGTTTGTTTTTATCACACTAAATTGCATTGCACAGTTGAGGCTGGGCAAATACTGGAGGAAAGGTGAGTTTTCATTTCCAGCAATGGATCATTGTTTGTCCATAGCAAATATCCATGCCCCAGCTGCCTCTTCCTCCTATCTCTTCCCCTGGGGTTAGTATTAAGGAATAGTAATTCTGTATTATGGTTTATTTAAAAACCTCAAACATCACCCTGAATCAGAATTTCAAGTGTTAGGTGACAGCAAGAAATAAATCTGCAGCAGGAAAAAACAAAAAAGGATGACAGCTTGGATGAAGTTTAAAATTGGATGTTGTGAAACTATTTTTGTGCATTTTAGCTATCTTTTTTACAATGTTAACATAACTGTAGAAATGCCAAATTTATAATATTGGAAGGGAAAACTATCATTTCGCTATGCCTACAAGTGTTTACATTGTTTAAATCTCCAGTTTTCTAAAGTGTTTTAAATTGTCAAAAACGTGCTGAAACTGGCTAAGTCTCACCTGTGTCAGGGTATAAAAGAAGAAAATCTTCTTGGCATATTTTCTAGTCTGAACCTTTTGGTTACTTTCAAGTATTTTTTTTTCCCTGCATTCAAAAAACCTTCAGTTACTGTTGTCTAAGTTTGTTCCAAGCTGTAGTTAGAAATGATCTGATAGGTTCTAAGCCGGGGTTTTCCCATACTGTGACTGCCACACCCTGGAATATACTATTTTATGTTATCTCTATCAAAATGTGAAAAATAAAATATTGATAGTAGTAGGACGCCTGCTTGTTCTTCATTGCCACTTCCAAACTGTTATCCCTTCTTCCTTCTCAACACTTCAATGCTTTGAAGCTCTTGCCATCAGCCTATAAGTTCTCCAGTTACCTTCGGTCACTCCCCCTCTTTGCTTCAGTATCTTGGTTCTTAGCTCACTGTCACCATCTCCAACACCACCCTTGATTAATTCTTGGTGATTTCAAGAACCACTTAGAGAATCCCTGGCTTCTCAGTTTCCTGATCTTGAACAGTGAAACTTACCAATTACCTCACCACCTCCTAAACTGGTAGCAGGCAATTCTTCCCCTTTGCTCTAGGTGGATCCCATCCACTGTCACCAAATAAAGGTCATCACCCCAAAAATCTTCTGTGTCACCAGCTTGACTCATTCTGTTGGAGGGCTGCACTGCATTCATGCAGCAATCTCTTGTGTTATAAACACCCTGGGCCCCACTACCATCCCTAACTGCCATCTTACTTATCTGTTCCCCTTCACACAAAAAAAATAAATCAGCTTTCCATCCCCACCACAAGCAGCTCTTGCTAAGGACACCAGTTATATCCACACTGTCAAGTGCAATGGCCAGGTCTCTGACTTCGTGCCGTTTAATTTACCTGCAGTCTTTAACACAGGGAATAACTCCTTCCTTCTTGAAGTATTGAATAGTTTCTCAGCTCTGGGACATCCCTCTCGTGTTCTCTCACCTCTCTGACCATTCCTTATTGGTCTCCTTTGCTGAATTCCTAGAGTGCCCAGCACTGGACATCCCCTTTCTAAGTGATCTCTTCTAGTCTTGGGGTTTGAAAAACCATCATATTTTTATGAATACTCATATTTTTATCTCCAGCCCTAATCTCTTTTCTGAGAGCCCGATTTATATGTCTAACTACTTACTTGGCATCTTCATTGGATGCATAATTGACATCTCAAACTCAACATATTTAAAACTACACTAATTTGCACCCCACCTACAGATCTACTCCCATTACAGTCTTCTCTATGTCAGTAAATGGCAACTTTGTTCCTCCAGACCAGAAGATCTTATCATTTCCCTTCATTTTTCTCCTTCACATACCGCATGCAATCCATTAAAAACAAAACACCTTATTCCCCCGCACCGGCCCACTTTAGAAAATACCCATAATCCAAGCTGAGACCATGCCACATTTTGCCTGAGATGACACTTTTAAAACATCCACTAATATACCAGTTTAGGCCACTTTTCTGCTCAAGTGGTCAGTGTCTTCCCATCTCACTCAGAATGTCAACGTCCTACAGTGGCCCATAAGGCCCTAATAAATCTGACCTAGCCTTTGCTCCATTCCCAACCACCACTACCATTTCTCTGACCTCATCTACTGTTACCCTAGTTCACTTTGCTCCAGCCACACTGCCCTCCTTGCTTTACCCAGGAGACCCTCAAAGCATGCTCCTGTCTCAGGGTCTTTGCCCTGGCTGTTTCCTCTGTCTGGAAAGCTCTCCATTCATGTGTCTGTATCATGTGCTCCCTGCTTCCTTTGGGTCTCTGCACAAATATCCCTAAACTATCAGAGACCTACATAAAATAATTTCCAATCCCCCACTTAGTCTCTGCCTTTCATAGCACTTATCAACATCTAGTCTGTTCACTGGCCTATCTCAAGTACATATAATAATGCCTGGAAAATAGTAATCACTCAGTAAGTATTTATCGGATGAACGAATGAATGAAAATAAATAACAGAGTTTGGGGATTTTTTATGAAGGTATAAAACTAAAAGTTCATTTTCATTTCAATATCAAAACAAAAAGCTGTGTCCAAAGTCTATATCATAAAAGCATAGGTCTGCTTTCATGTAGATAATGGAAAACCTAATGGATGTCCTTTCCTGGAAGGCTATTGTGGATGGAAAACACCTCGCTATAATCCTGGCTGTACTTTCTTGCTCCATGAATCATCTTAACAGGCCAAGCTGCAGGGTTGGAAGAGAGGCTGTCATATAGAACCTTGAGAAAAATGTATTTCAAAACCATTACATTTATACAGATAATGATCCATTTTAAGCTACTGGCAGTGCAATAAGTACAGAGTTACTAGAAGTGGGAAGAGGATACTGAATTTTGTTTTCTGGTCTAAATGTTTAAAAATGGTAACAACAATTTTTTTTCTAAAACAAGAAATAAACAACATTAAAGGTATTCTGCCAAATGCAGCTTCAAGAAAGCCTAATGACATTCGGGTCTTATGATTCTTCCAAGTGACAATAGTTCTGAGGCTTCCCTGGGCAGCCTCTAACATCTGTATATATTTAGCTCCACTGAATGTTGTTGCATGAAGTTTTGTTGTAGGAAATTGACACATGCCTTCTGACGAATTTATTGTTTCACTCAGTCTTGTAAAGGTCACAGCTTGTAGTTTCAATTTGTTCAATCATGTATTTCCCTGCTCACTTAATAAAAGAAATATTTTAAAAAATAAAGGAAGAAGATAATGAAATGATGTAATATGAAGCAATATAACAGTGAAATAATTTTTTTTGTTCCTCTATTATTTTCCATGCCTTTTCACAAATCTGTTGAGATGAAAGATAATATATAATTCGTGCTAAATAGCATGGGTGATGGTCTTAATCAATCTTTTCCAGGACCAAAGCCATTTCTGGATTCCATGGTACTTAGCTGTAGATTCCTGGAGTCCTTTACAGAAGATACAAAGCATTGGTTCCAGGTACAGGTAGAGAATGTGGAACAGACGCTGAGAAATGCCCAAGGTGTCAGTCGTTGTGAACAATCTAAGCATCACAAATTCCAGTTGTATAGACACCATAAATGATTTTAAAATGAGTTCTCAATAATTTATGTGAAAATATTTGAGTGCTGGTTTTCTTTAAAATGGAATATCACCAGCTTGAAAACATGTTTTTATACATCCATAAGCAACTAAGTTCATGTCCCATGACAATAACAATTTGAAAGAAGATCACCTCCAGCCAAGAAAAATAGTCATCTTGGTTTCCAAAGTTCAAAGTTAATTTACCAGATGGTGTCGTGAGGACATGGACTAGCAGCATCATGGTCTGACCAAATGTTTTAGCCCTACACCCAGTGCTGCATGATCTCGGGTCATCTTGGATTACTAAACTCCTTTAGTAAAAGAGATGCCAGGGCTTCCCTGGTGGCGCAGTGGTTGAGAGTCCCCCTGCCGATGCAGGGGACGCGGGTTCGTGCCGCGGTCTGGGAAGATCCCACATGCCGCGGAGCGGCTGGGCCCGTGAGCCACAACTACTGAGCCTGCGCGTCTGGAGCCTGTGCTCCGCAACAAGAGAGGCCACGACAGTGAGAGGCCCGTGCACCGTGATGAAGAGTGGCCCCCGCTCACCGCAACTAGAGAAAGCCCTCGCGCAGAAACGAAGACCCAACACAGCCAAAAATAAATAAATAAAATTTTAAAAAAAAAAGAGATGCCAGTTAAGATTGAGGAATTTAGGGCTAGAAGGCATCACTGGACCAGAAAGAAAGAGCATAGCCTTCAGGTCAATCTGACGTTTTCCCCTATCTCACCCTTCCTCCTCACTAGGACAGCCATTCATAATTGGAGGCCCATCAATCTGGGCAGGCCAAAGTTATCACCAGTCCAAGACAAAGGACAACACAGTGAGCTTTCCATAAAGCTCATTTAAAGACAGTCTTTAAGGAGGCAGCATGTTCTCACTGTATAGTGAAAAGATGTATTTGAGAGTCTGGTGATGATATATACACATTCATTTCATTAAATGTTCTAGTTTGGTAAAATTAAAAATTGGCAGTCTTTTTGTTGGTCCCCACAGGATTTGGGGTTGTATGGGGTTTTGTTTTTGAAATTTTCCTGCTTAGTAAAAAGTTTTTTTAATGGGGTAATAACTGCTCTAGAGTACTTATAGAAGTCCAGAACTTTGTTTAGTATAGAAATGTACTGCCCATCTCAAAAATTGAAGGGATAAATATAGAAAGGGGGGAAAGGGGGAAGAGCATGATCCAGCATCAGGAACAAAGCAGATGCCCGCCCTGGTGTCCATAGTTAGACTTCTGACGCTGGCTTTATCCAGGTAAGTGGTGGTTAATTTCAGGCAGAATTCAAACAGCTTCCACAGGCCTAAGTACCAGTGCAGAGTGAACATGCTGTGACAGAAGACATTGCACAACACAGAAGTCATCAACTAACTGCGTCCCAGCCACCTAATAAGCCTGAGTTTCCCAATCATTTTAAATATGATGACTTCCCATCGTAACCACCTACGAAACTAAAAAGCAGCAAAAAGTTCAGTAACACTTTTAAGTGAAACTGCAATTTATAAGCCACACTCATTTGAGAAAAAGTACTTATACATGTGAGTCATTTAGTCTACAAACAATGCTTGGTATATGCTTGGATACTGGACTCTTTGTTATAGATCCACAACCCCAAGCCCTGCTGAGGTCCCTGGCCCATAATTTGGAAAACGTAACCATAAGCATTTTCCCTAAGAATCTTCATTTGTATATTGGTTGTGTTTTATGGCAATGTTTAATGTGTATATATTAACAGTCATTGGTTCAGTTCATCTTAATAAAGCTGCCTTATCACCTTCAAGTATCAGAGAGCTCAAAAAAATTCATCATAGTATTTTTATTTTTTGCCTGTTTATATGCCGTCTTATTTTTTAAAGTGTTTGAGACAGCCATGATCTGACTTTTGACAAGCCACCAGCACAAACCCACCTGTGTAGAGAAAAGCAAAGCAACCATTTATTTACCAGCTGCTCTATACATAGCAGGCCTCACCACTGGACGCTAAGGCAGAAACAGCAGACGAAGAAATGATCCCTGCCCCTAAGGTGCTGCAGTCTCCTTTTGCTCCAGGGCAGCTGGGGAAGGCAAGGGAGGAATACAAACAGGCACAGAGGCAATAGCAAAAGAAACAGAGCCCAGCATTTGACAGAGGAATGCAGGGGCTACTATGGGACTGAAGAGAAGGGACCCTCTGCCTAGAATGGTTACAGAGGGCTTCCAGGAGCAGGTGGCCTTTACCAGGTTGTGGGACAGGAAAAAGGGAGAGAGGCATTCCAACAAGAGGGAGCGGCTTGAACAAAGGCACAGAGGAATGAAGAGCATGTGGGCCTGGAAATGGCAAGGAGTTCAGCATGACTAGAGACAGTGCTGGTGGAGCAGGAAAAACAATCACCTGAGTACATGAGTGTGGAGCACAGTCTTTACACCCCTATGCCAGTCCTCTAACATATGCCCCAGGGCTTTCAAATTCCTGATTCAGCCAGCTGCCTGGCCAACGTGGGCAATGTTTGATGAATGAATCACGCCGTCAGTTAAGAACGCAGTGATTCCTGTGTGTTTGTGGTGAAACCCGTGAGAATGGATCATTTCGTGCATGTAATTCCCAGCATTCTTTTAGTTGCTGTCTGTAGGACTAAGTCCCCAGATTTCTTCACTGAAGCCCAGCTTTGAAGCATGAAGCTGGCCCGGGCCCTACTCGCCCAAACTCTCCTGGTCATAGGAATCACCCACATGCTGGTTACTCAGGCAGACCTTCTGGAACACCCCAACCCTGCTCTGAGCAGTAGTCTGTAATTTGGGTGCCCGTGGTCTTGAACCACCCCCAATCCCACACTTTGAGAGACACTATACTTCTGGAGTTTTCCTTTCTTCCCCTTTGAACAATTCTGCATGTTTCCAGTACGTCTAAACACCAAAAGTGCGTGCA
This sequence comes from Globicephala melas, assembly GCF_963455315.2. Lineage (NCBI taxonomy): Eukaryota > Metazoa > Chordata > Mammalia > Artiodactyla > Delphinidae > Globicephala > Globicephala melas. The sequence goes on from NC_083317.1 coordinate 95,210,201, forward strand.
AACAACCACCCTGTTTCATGTTGTGCAAGCGTCTTGGTACCATCTTTCGTCCCAAGTAGGGATTGCAGAAGTCTTGCCCAGGTGCTGCTGTGACCAGCCAAATGGGACAAGCTATCTGGGCCACCGACCTCACTCCTCATCTACCATGCTACTTCCCTTCGTCACTGGTGCACACTCTTCCTCACAGCCGGGAGCTTTGCTACCCACGGGGGCCTAAGCCTCCTACTTGGAGACGCAACATTGCAGCCCATGGCCTCAGCTCAGAGGGCCTTGCCGAAGACACAGGACGCCTACCTGCTCTCCTACTCGGGTCATTTTCTTCTTGTTTTCTTGAAGTTAATAACACCTTTTACTTTAAGATATACCCTTTTAAAAGTACATTCTATTGCTATTATTTTTGCCTATTTGCATACACTTTGCTGTTCTTATATGGCTTTGAACTGCTTTTCTTTTTTCATGCTGACCCTCTTTCTATCTCAAAATTTCAAACCTCCATTGACTTTTACCATCTTTTTTATTGTCTCTTAGATTTAGGTTGAGATAAAAAATTTCTATTGCTACTTTAATACTTGTCTTTTTTTTGTTTTGTTTTGTTTTGTTTTTGGCGGTACGCGGGCCTCTCACCGTTGTGGCCTCTCCCATTGCAGAACACAAGCTCCGGACGTGCAGGCTCAGCGGCCATGGCTCACGGGCCTAACACTTGTCTTTTTATACTCAACTTCTAATTTCTTTTACTTAGCTATTTACTTTTTTAAAACTTTTTATTGGAGTATAGCTGATTTACAGTGTTGTGTTAGTTTCAGGTGTACTGCAAAGCTATTTATGTTCTATTTAACCTCTCCCTGTTATTTTTATTTTATTTTATTTTATTTGGCTGCGTTGGGTCTTTGTCGCTGCGCACAGGCTTTCTCTAGTTGCAGCGAGCGGGGGCTACTCTTCGTTCCAGTGCGCGGGCTTCTCATTGCGGTGGCTTCTCTTGTTGAGGAACATGGGATCTAGGTGCGCGGGCTTCAGTAGTTGCAGTGCGTGGGCTCAGTAGTTGTGGCTCGCAGGCTCTAGAGCGCAGGCTCAGTAGTTGTGGCGCATGGGCTTGGCTGCTCCGCGGTATGTGGGATCTTCCCAGGCCAGGGATCGAACCCATGTCTCCTGCATTGGCAGGCAGATTCTTAACCACTGAGCCACCAGGGAAGTCCAACCTCTCCCTTTTATTCGGCAGTTGTATTGATTTCTGCTTCTTTGTGACTTTAAATCCTTACTTTGCTTTTCTCCTTTGAATATTCTTATGCTTAAATATCTCCATTTACCTTTGTATGTTATTTGCTTTTACGCTTTTTCCTCTTTTTATTTACATTTTGTGCTTTAATCTACATTTATATTCTCTCATTACTCTTAATTTCTTGGTCTCTTGGTTTGTTTCATTGGTCTTGCCTACTTTTTATATGTTCTAATTATTTGTTTCATTATGCATTTTAATTTTTTCCAACATATTTAAAAATTTTCCCTAATTTTAATTTAGAGCTCATTCTGTTTAACCCCCTCATTTTGTGAATGCAGACACTGAGCTGCAAAGAGAAGAAATAACTTGCTCAAGGTCTTAGGGTGGGCAGTGGTGGAACCTAAATAAGAAGCTGGCTCTTTTGGTGACCAGTCTGGTGCTCTTTCGACCAAACCACTCCATCAACAATGACCCTGCAAAGCGCACCCGTCCTCTTTAAAATAAAGAACACCTGAGTAGCATCTCATCCAAGAGCATTTGGTTCCTGAGACATCAGAGTCACGACTGTGATTCAATGTCAGTGATCACCCTGGGAGAAGGTTTTCCTTGGCCTTTCACTAAAAGGACATGAGAAAACAATAGGAAAAAGGGAAAGCTGAGAACTGGGACTTTATTTGTAAAATACATGGAAGAACAGAATCTAAAGTCAGAACACAATGTGTGAGCTGGGGGACCCTAAGCAAACAGACATCTCTGAGCCTCTGTTTTCTTATCTCTAAAATGGGGATCATGAAGCCATTCCTACCCTTCTCACATTTGTGTTATGTTGATCAGATCAAATCACCGATAAAAAAGCTCTTTGTAAACTTTGTGCATCGTTGTTATTATAATGCCCACAAAATTCAAGAGAAATGTTAGAAGAATAACTACATTAAAAAGAATACCATTTTTACTTTTTAAATATGTATATTGGTTTATCTAAAGAGGGAAAGAATAAGGTGCCTTTGCCACTCTCAATACCCAAAATCATATTTTTCCCCTTTTTTCCTTTTTTAAAAAACCAAATTACCTTTTTTTGACGTTCTGTTGTTTGATGCACATTTCCATTTGGTGCTCTTGGGTTTATAGTCCCGTGTTATATGCCTGCTTCATTCCTTAAGTTTCAATGGTTAAAAAAAAGTGAATAACGCTACCTTAATGAAAGATACTTTATAAGAAAGTCTGTCTTTAGACTCAGATTTGATCTTACTAATCAAGCAGTGACTTCTGTGGCAAACTCACGGTTTCTCCCCCAATCTAGTTCTCGCTTCCACCTTCCCAACAGCACTCTGCTACAGTCTTTGTGGAAGTTAACGATGACAGTCGGAAAAAGCATTACCTTGTGCATCTGGTGCTTGAGATGCTTTTTGATTTCATTACTCAGTAAACTTTTCAGACAGCAATCTTTCAGTGCCTTGGCATCTGGAGCGGTGTTCTCCTAGGCAGAGCTGGCTCTGCAGCAGCAAATTAATGGATTAAAATGCTAAGGGAATTCTCACTGGCAAGAAATCTGTAAGGACAATGGATGAGTCAGGTCAGGTGCTACTGATAAGGACAAAAGGATCACGGACATTCTAGTGTTGGGGCCGCCTCCTAGCCAGTGCTATAACCACCAGAAATGAACTAGAATTTGTCAGTCAGGACACTTAGCTATGGGAACACTCGACCATCTCTTTGCCCTTCATTATGAAGCCATCGGCAAGAAACCTATCCCTATCCTTGCTGTGATCTTACATGTCTTGGAAGGACAAAATTTCAGGGAACTTAGAGCCTAACTCTTCAGAGACCACGGCTCCAAGTCCCTGAGTGGTTCAAGGTGGGCTGGAGGGCTGCATCAGCAGTGCAACAAGAAGGCTCCTAGGACAGCACTCTTTCCTCCCCACCAAGCCACATCCCTGACCCTCTTCATCTTGCTCCCATCAGTGGCAAAACAAAGGCACCAGAGCACACTGTAAGGCTTGGTTGGAATCTTACAGATGGGTCAGGGTGAGAGACCCTGTGCTCTTGCTGTAGCAGAACAAAGCAATTTCCCCCTTCAGCTCAGCATAGGCCACCTGAGGAGCGTTTGGAAAGAGAGAAGAAAAAGGAGCGAACAGAAGTGAGAAGAAAGGCAGGACGCAAACGTGGGGTAGACTCCAGTTGTGAGGGGAGACCGTGGCCACCACAAAGGAGGGCTCCATTCCGCAGCTGCCTTGGACATCCCTGGAGGCTCAGAGGATTGCTTCTAGGACAGTGCACACTGTGTTTTCTACTGCATGGAGGCACCAAGGCCCTGAGCTTCCATTTTTGATGTACTCATTTGACTCACTGATGAAAAATGAAAACAACTTCCTCTCCCCACCAACCACCACAAAGTGCTTCCCCAAACCCAGTCGCCCTGTTCAAAGAGGGAAGATGATATCAAGTTGTAAGGGAGCGAGAAATTCTATTTGGGTTTATTTTTACCAGTCTTGCCACTGACTCTCCAAGTCTCTGAACAGATGCCAGAGCCCACACTAGGTGTTGGTAAGCACTGGGGATTTTCCGAGGAGAATGGGGCTAATAAATTGAAGCTGATTATGTCTCTTAAAGATCTACAAGACAAAAAAGTACCTGGTCAACAACTCACCCATCACCGAGTTGCACCATCTGCTTGTTACAGTACATTCCTGGAACTCCTCTATGTCTGGTAAACAGCTGTCACGAGAACCATTTCTCCCTGACACTGCTTCTTTTATTGGTGACCTATTGGTCAATAACACCGAGCAACATTGTTTGTTATACCTCAGTGATGACCTCATGATCTTCACTCCCACTTTTTTATGTCAACCACATAAGCCTCCCTTAGTACCCCGCAAGCTAGCAGCAAAAGCTACTGAAGGCAGTGGTAGAAAATAGCTCACTGTCGGAAAATGATTAACCCACAGACATTAAAGAGACACAAACTCATGAACAGAAAGATGCCCTGCAGAGAGTACTGTGGCCGTCGAGGCACACTTGATTGAAAAATGGTTAGGAACAGAGAATTTTAATTGACTTATTTTAAACTGAGATGACTCAAGAATGGCAAACAAAAATTTTCTGCATGCAGTAGCACCATCCAATTTAGACTGAACTGCCCAATGATTAATTAATTTGGGGCAGAGCCCACTGATAAATTACCATAGGTGCACATCTGTCAAAGGAATTTGTCACAAATTGTCAAACCTTCCTTACGTGAATGGCACAAATCCAGGGAAGTGGCCACTCAGTAGGTGGCCCCTTGTTCTCTTAATGAGCCAAATAACACAAACTCCAGGCTAAAAAAAAGGGAGAAGAGCTCACATAGCTAGTCAACCCTGGGAGTCACAGGACCCTATACTAACTTTTGGAGAGGATGTTAAATTAAGAACAAATCATGGAAACTGACAGCAGAAAAATAATGACAGCTGACATCTACTGAGAGTTCACTATGTGCTGGGCTTTATTCTAAGCACTGTATCCATACTATCTTATTTAACCCCCGCAAAAATCCCATGAATCCAATACAATCTCCGTCTTACACATGAAGAGACAGAGATTATCTAGTTTGTTCTACAGATGAAGTCTAGAGAAGTTAAGCAAGACTTACCCATATTCAAAAGGCCAAACGCTCTGGAGAGGGAGAACCCAGAAAACATCTTTTGACCCCAGTCCAGTGCTCCAAACCCTTGTGAGAGGGTGGCATGAATTCATTTTACAAGGTTCCTTGGGTTCCGAAAAGATATAAAACCATTCCAGGAAGGGAAAGTTTTTCATCCTTTCTAAAGTGATGGCCACCAGGCTGAAGGGGTCAGCCAGATATCATCTGGTCTAGCAGAAGTGGTGACACAGCTGCTCTTCTTCTCATGTTCTCTCTCAGACAAGCATAGGCCTGGGGTGCTGGAAAAGGATATCCAGACACCTGAGGAATTGTGCATCACTTGTCTATGGCTTCTGTGCCATACCAAGGAGGGCAAATTAAGAGGAAGCTTTTTTTTTTCTTTTCTTTTTAATAAGTTTGTTTATTTATTTATTTACTTTTGGCTGTGTTGGGTCTTCGTTGCTGTGCACGCGGGCTTTCTCTAGTTGCGGCAAGCGGGGGCTACTCTTCGTTGCGGTGCAGGGGCTCCTCAATGTGGTGGCTTCTCTTGTTGCAGAGCATGGGCTCTAGATGTGCGGGCTTCAGTAGTTGTGGCTCGCAGGCTCAGTAGTTGTGGTGCACGGGCTTAGTTGCTCCGTGGCATGTGGGATCTTCCAAGACCAGGGATCGAACCCATGTCCCCTGTATTGGCAGGTGGATTCTTAACCTCTGCATCACCAGGGAAGTCCAAGAGGAAGCTTCCTGAGGAGTAGTAGTTAAATTAAAACTTCATCCTAACATGGCAGAGAGGACAAATTTGGAGAGGAGACAAAGTGACAGAAACAATTAAGAGTAGAAGATTCAAAGGGGATGGTGGATTGGAAAGACACCTACCAAACTGAAAACAGAGACATCTCTGAGGAGCTATCTTGGTTGAAGGTGGTGGTAGAGGGTTATTTCACCTTTATCTGTATTCTACAAAATTTTCTCAAGGACAGTGGTCTCATGTATTTATGTTTAATTTGCTATTAAAATGAAGTAAATATTTTTGAAAGGAGAAAAAGAGACAAAGGAAAAGTGAGGACAGTGCCTAGACTTGTACAGCTATTGGGTAGCTTTTCATCTGGTACCTGAGACTCCCAATGTGGGTCATTGAAAGGCTGTTAAGGTCAGTGTATCTGTCCAAGAAGCAGACAGTCACAGCCCCAGTGACCAGGGCTACTTCCTCTTCCCTGCACCTGGGGCTAAAGGTTTGCCTTTGGGAGGGGGTTAAGAGGTCCCACAGGCCTCTGTGTACATTTGGGTTTATCACCTAAGATTGTCTGAGTGTCTCCAGGTGACCACTGAGCTAGCCAGAAGAATCTACTAATCCCTTCTTATCCACCTATAGATTCATTGAATTGACGCATTAACAGGCAAGTTTAAAAGAAAGAAAAGAAAAGGAATAAAGGAAATAGGGCAATTTATTGGCTGTCACAGGCAGAACTGGCACAAACAACCTGCCCCATGTCCTTCTCTCCTAGTGCCAGCACAGGACACTCTCCTTAAGATCCTAGCAGGCTCCCCTAGCCATGGATATGGCTGAAGATAGAGACCATCACTGACCTTGGACAAAGACTTGACCTCGCTGGACCTCTGCCAAGGCTCATTTCCAGGGGAAGCCCAAGAGGTCAGTATGGGTCCCAGAGCACGATCGGGAACCATATGCCAGCCTCAGCAGGCCTTCCTGGAGACCTGGACTCCGTTCCTTTTAGCGTCCTCCATCTTTCCTTTTTCACTCATTGTTCCACCCAACCCACACTCACATTACTGTCTGTCAGAGAAATATCTACACTTAATCAAACCCCTCCCTCAAGTCTATTACATCAGAGCTCAGACTTCAGTGCTCATTGGATTATTTATTCCTAAAACCTACTCTAAGAAATAAGGGCCTAATATTATTGGCCCAACTGTCTCACATTGCTTAGGGGCACAAAGTTTAATGAAGGCTTGAATTTGAAACGTTTCGTGGCCACTAAATTGTCTCCAAACTATTTACTTAAATTGTTTAGGGTCTTCTAAAATTAAATAATCTCAAATCCTTATTCTCAATACATTCAGTAAAGTCCTCATTTTATCTTTTCACAAGGAAAGCTATCATAGGGATTCTTATTAAATGGGTATTCTCCATATGACAGATGACTTTCTATTTGGATTGTAGGTAGAACTGAAAGAAGGCGTGAGTAGGCGTGAGGGTCTCTAGACTGGGCGGAAAACATGACAATGCTTTTGTAGTTTAAACAACTGTTCACTCTTACCCTTAGTGGTCAAGAATCCAGTTATTAATTGTTGAATAAGTTGGGCCATACAGCATATGAATGTAAAGAGAGCCAACGTTCACTGTGGAGTAGATCACATGATGACAAGCTTCAAAAATGTCTTGCAGAACAGTAACAACGATGGTGGGCTATAGCAGAAAGAACTGAAGCTAAAAATCTGGGTTTATATGGAACCTAATAGGTTGTCATTTGGGAAAGTTTGAGCACTCTCAATGTAGGCTCTAAAACTTGGATCCCAATCCCTATAGCATGTAAATTCTTGGAAGACAGGAATCTTATCTGATGGGTTCACTGTTGTCTCCAGTTCGGGCACATAAAAGATAATCTACAAACATCTGTTGAAAGGCTGAGTGAGTAATCACAGCTTTTCCACTGATTAGCCATGGAAACTTGGGATAGATGCTTCAATGCTCTGAGGCTTAGTCTTCTCACAGGTAAATGAGAATATTCTATTTAAATGGTGCTATAGGGATGAAGTGACAATGTGTGAAATTCTGAACCATGGTAGGTGTTCGATAGTTTAGAAAGAGGTGGTAGGAACTTGATGGTTAATTATTTTTCTAACTCCTAGTTCATTTGTGAAGTTGCCTCTTGCCTTGCTGGTTGTTTGTCTAAAAATTGAAGATAATCTTCACGCTCAAAAGACCCAAAACATCCTGAAACCTTTTGAGGAAGGGTTTTTTTTTTTTTTTTTTGCGGTACGCGGGCCTCTCACTGTTGTGGCCTCTCCGGTTGCAGAGCACAAGCTCCGGACGCGCAGGCTCAGCGGCCATGGCTCACAGGCCCAGCCGCTCCGCGGCATGTGGGATCTTCCCGGACTGGGGCACGAACCCGTGTCCCCTGCATCGGCAGGAAGACTCCCAACCACTGCGCCACCAGGGAAGCCCGAGGAAGGGTTTTTAAAGGCAAGGTGAGGAAGAGGGTCGAAAGGTGCCGGATCGGCTTGTGGACATTCTTCCGATTGGTTGGTAGTGCGGTAACCGGGTGGTATTTCGGGAATCAACATCATCAACCTTCTGGTTCCAGCTAGTCTGGGATCTATGTGCTTGCGGTCAGCATGCGGTAAAGGGTAACTTCTTCCACCTGGTGGGGGTTTTAGTATCTGCAAATCAGCTCAAGGGTATAGCTCAGGATATTACCTATAACCCCCGAGGAGGAACTAAAGGTCCTTGACTTTGTTTTATGGCTAAACTATGATGATCTTCTCTTGCTTGACTATTTTCCTTTGTTTCTGCATTGTCTCACTTCACTGATTAAATTTGCTCTTTGGAACTCAGGGACGCTAAAGCTTTTTTACAAACAAGAGGGAGAGGACACGGGGTGTGTTGTGGTTAGGAGGGGAGTCTGTTCCCGGGAAGGCCTCGCAGGGTCCTGCTTGGTTTCAGTAGGACTGAGTAGCTGAAATTTAAATTTTTAATTAACTTAAGTTGAAATAGCCACATGTGGCTAGTGGCAACTATATTGAACAGCACAGATGTAGGATATTTTTATCATCACAAAACATTCTATTGCACAGGGCTAGTATGGATGGTTCTTAAGGCCATTCTATCTGATGAGTTCATCTACAGAATGGATGTAGATAAAAAGAAGAACAGGCCAAGGACTGAGCCCTGGACAACAATACCATTTAGAAGTCTAGGAATAAAGAGGGAGTAAGATAATAAGAGGCAGTGGCCGTTGAGTTCAGGTGATCTTATTGTCATGAGAACAAGAGAAGAAAAAGTTTTAAGAAAAAGGATAGTACTCCAATGGATACAGAATTGTCCATTAGCCTTAGAGAGATGCAGATTTTGGGGAAACCCATAAAAAGCTACTTCAGAGGCACGGTGAGGGACAAAAACCCATTTAAGTTAGATTGAGGAGAAAAGGATGGTGAGTAGTGAAGTGAGTGTAGACAATTTTTCAGAAGAGTTCTGCCATGAAGGGAAACAAAACAATAATTCAATTAGAAGATGAGCAAAAGATATGAAGAGACATTTCACCAAAAAGGATATACAGATGTCAGATAATTAAATTATATGCCCAACGTCATTAACCATTAAAGAAATGTAAAATAAAGCCACAGTAAGATATCACTACACCTTTCAGAATGGCTAAAGTAAAAAATAATGACAACATCAAATGATGAGGGTGCAGAGAAACTAAATCACTCATCCATCCCTGGTAAGAATGTAAAATGGCGGTTTCTTAAAAGCTAAATGTGCAAATACCATCTGACCCAACAACTGCACTCATGGACATTTATTCCAAAAAAAGAAGACTTAATGGCTACACAAAAAGGTTTTTCTTTATTTACATGAATATTTATGGCAGCTTTATTTGTAATAACCCCAAACTGGAGAGGACTGAGATGTCCTTCAAAGGTTAATGATTAAACAGGTTGTGGTACATCCATTCCATGGAACAATACTAAGCAATAAAAGCAAACAACGGATACATGCAACTTAGATGCATCTGGAAGGAATTATACTGAGTGAAAAATACCAACCTCAAAGGTAGCATGCTGTGATGATTAATTTGATGTGTCAACTTGGGGCCACAGTACCCAGACATTTGGTTAAACATTATGCTGACTATTTCTCTGAGGGTTTTGGAGGAGATTTATATTTAAATCAGTGGACTTTATAAAGACGCAGACATAGAGAATGGCCTTGAGACACGAAGGGGGAAGGGTAAGCTGGGACGAAGTGAGAGAGTGGCATGGACATATATACACTACCAAATGTAAAATAGATAGCTAGTGGGAAGCAGCCGCATAGCACAGGGAGATCAGCTCAGTGCTTTGTGACCACCTAGAGGGGTGGGATAGGGAGGATGGGAGGGAGATGCAAGAAGGAGGTGATATGGGGATATATGTACATGTATAGCTGATTCACTTTGTTATACAGCAGAAACTAACACACCATTGTAAAGCAATTATACTCCAATAAAGATGTTAAAAAATAAAAAAGAAGTAATCAGAATGTGACTTGAAGGGTTTACAAAGTGAACCCTAAAAAAACAACCACACAGAGCTGTTTCACGCAGCCCAGAAGGGATCTCTGGGTGATTCTGGACACTGGCACACCTCACTGAGGGACCCCCATCCGGACAACAAAGCGAGAAAAGCCTGACTTTATCCCACAGCCAGGGAAACACGAAGACGCCTTCATGCAATCGGACCCGCAGCTCCTCGGGTGGGCGCTAAGGCAAACTCTCCTGAGAGGTCGAAATGCATTATCAGTTCTCCGGAGGCTAAATCCCAATGCAATCACTGGAACAATTCCTCCACCCTACAGCCGGAGATAAAGTTTCAGCCATCCCTAAAATGTGCAGAGATTACTTATTTCTGAGTAAGAGAACAGCAGAGGTCTGGGCTAAACCAGAGGAAACTGGTCTAGGTGGCTTAAGGTCCAGCGTCCCGGTTAAGCGAGTGGCAGGGCGTGTTTCCAATGAAGAAAACAGCTCCCTTGCGCGCTGTGCGCGCAGCTCCAACCCGGCAGGAGAAGTTAAAGGCTCCACGGCCCCACGCAGCACTCAAGACCATCTCTTAAAAGGAAGATTCAAAAAACAAAGGTTGGTAAACAGAGGGAACTATCATTTTTGACAGCCGCACAAAGACTTTCTGGCAGAGTTTCCTGTCACTGGAAAATGATTGCTAAGGAATCGTCTCCTGATTAAATACGCTCAGACAATTGGTCGTGCGCATCACCAGCTGAAACTGGAGCAGAAAGCCAGGAGCCGGCTGTGCACTAACAGCAGCGCGGCTACCTGGGGTCTTTAAATTCTGATTTCAAAACTGCTCCCCAAAGCTTGACTCTACAAGGGAGAGTGCCTTATGTTATGATTCAATGGGTTAATCCACGTAAAGCGCTGAGAGCAGCACCTGGCACTAAACAAGAACTCAATAAAGATTAACTATCTTTGTTAGTAATATTCATTCATGCCTTTCCACTCAGAAATTACTGTATTGCTGTTTATGGTTGCGTTTCTCTCTCCTTATGCATTATGAGCTCCAAAGTGTCATATTTATATCATGCATCTCAGAGCCTGGGACTGTGCTGGGCTCAATAAAAGTTTGTGATTTGAATTGAATGATACTCACTTGCATTACCTTGCAGAAGTGATACAAATGAAAAGAGTGGGGAAATCAAAGACAAATGAAATCTGAGCCTCCTTTACCTCCTCATTCTGTTTCCTCATTTATGGGGCTGTCGTTACATCTTCCCTGCTGGACACTGGTTCCAGCTGAGCCTCTGGAACCAGTAACACGGTTTGCCAGGCACAGTTCAAGCTCAACCAATTTTGATGTCACCTGCCCCCACCCCCACCCCGAGACTGGACATGGTAGAGGATGTGCAGACGGGCACAAGCCCAAGCCCTGGGAGATTTACTTGAGAGCTCCACTACTGCCTCCTTCAGGTGCCTCTTGACATACACCGAACCAGTAACTATAACAGCAAAAACAAGAGCAACCAACATTTGCTGAGCACCTGTTATTCACCATGCTAAACACTTTCATATATTACCACATTTAACCCAACCAATAAACAAAGTGTATATTCTGTTATTTTCATTCCATCAGGTGAAAAAACTAAGGCACAGAAAAGTCACAATGAGCCACTTGTTTAAGGTCACACCACCAGTAAAATGGTGAGATTCAAACCCAAGTTCCTGACTCTCCAAACGCATTCAGGTAACCACTCAAGCCTACAGTGAGCTCTGGCCACACAGTCCAGCTCTGAAGCGCAAAGCACCACAGAACTGTTTCTCTGCAGGGCAGTGCATGTGCCTCCCACGCACCTGTCTTTCTTTTCCCCACGGCATAGCATGGCAGCCCAGCTTCTCTCATTTTCGACAAAAGACCCCAAAGATTTCTTTTTTCACCTGCCCCTGGTTACTGCCCCATTTAGAACGTGCCTTAAAACATGACCGCCTCTGGTTTCTAACTTACACCTAAGGGACCTGCTCCCATCATCTTTCCTGGTGGAACAAAGGCATTGAAGCCACAAGTCACAGAGGCAAAGCATTTATTGATTGGATTCCCATCAATATTCACCCTCTGCCCAGGATTAGACTTGGCCTCATGCCTTCTTTGCTTTGCTCCTCCTACTCTAATGTATAACTAGTCTCAGGAAGCTGGAGGAGGACAGTCAGGGACTGGCCACTGTATCTGCCACACTCACTACAGGACTGGGAATTAAGAGGAGGACTCCAACCCACAAAATGACAGAAGATAAGGTACAGTCGTATTGTGTCCATTTGAGGACATGAATAGGGAAATCTGTTGAAGTCAGTGAGCATGTTGAGGATTTGGGGGACGTTGGGTGTAGCTGTCACATATCAAAGCTACTTCTCTTGGCCGATTGATAGTTTGGCTGCTAAAAAAATCATATTTTTTATTCAGTAATTGGGACTTTAAGGATATTTGCTCTCTTTTCTGACTAGTCTGTGTAATGTTTTCTTGAGTGGTACTACATAACCATATTATGGAAGGAATGTGCAAAAAAAGGCATATTAACCCAAATCTAACTAATGGTGAAACGGATCTGAAATCTTCAAAAAGATCAATATTCGAAAAACAAGGGGTAGAAGGCCTGTTTTAGATTAAAGGAGACTAAGAAGAACTGATAACCAAATGCAACGAGTGATCTTAGATGGTGGAAGGAAGAAGAAAACAGCTCTAAGGGACAATATGGGGATAGTGAGAAATTTTGAAAATGGTATATTAGACAATGTTTTATAACTATTACATTCTTGGATATGATAATGGTATTGTAATTATGTAGGAGAATGTCTATGTTCTTAGTGAATACATGCTGAAGTATTTAGGAGTGAAGTGACACAACTATCTGTTACTTATTTTCAAATGATTCAGCCAAAACAACACACACACACACACACACACACACACACACACAGAGTTAAACAAATGTGGTAAAGGTTAACCATTGGTGAACATAGGTGAAGGTTATGGAGTGTTCACTGCACTACTCTTTCAACTTCTCTGTAGATATACTTTGCAAAATAAAAACTTGAAAATAAAAAGGGTATAGTGCTGTTGCTGTCTTCTAAGTATCCCCCAACCAAATGCACCCACCTCTGCACACAATCATACAAGTGGGTAAGTGCATGTTAGAGTAGGACCTCTAAGTTCTGATCTGGTGTAACTTACTCTGCTGAGCCATCTTTCATGTCAGTAAGTGACAAGGCTAGGAGCACAGGCTTTGCAGTCAGGGACCTGGATTTGGAGTGTACTTACCTGCTGTGATACTGGGGTTAAGTTATTTAACTGGCCTATCCACTAATTGAGATTTTAAGGATATTTTCTCTGTTTTCTGAGTAGTCTGTATGATTTTCTCGAGTGCTTTTCTCTATTGCAACAAATTAAGAACACATTGGGATATAACGTAAGGATATAGTATGGGATATACAGGGATTATAATAGTTCTCTACTGTATGGGTGTAATTAAATGAGATAATATTAGAGAAACTCAGATGACAAACATTTTAATGTCAATAGTTATGTATTTATATAATGTGTATTTAAGGAATAACTAGGATTTCATGATTTCCTATAACAGCCCAGGATACAGCTAAAGTAGTTAAAACTTTAAAAATAGTATAAAGACAAATATTAAGTTAATAACTATACAGATGGTATGTAGATTTGGCAAAAATTATGAAGGTAGTGTTCAAACAACTGAAGTTTGGTAGATATTGCAAAAAGAAAGGTGCTTAACCACAGTGCCTGGCACATAGCCTATGATCAAGTTTCATATAGAACTATCCTTAAATTCTCTTAGGGGCCTTTAGAAATTGTGTTGTAGTACTTCTCTTGAGAATTAAGGAATTGCCTAAAAAGGGAACCCAGAAAGAATGAGAACTGATGTAAAGCACAATGTTATAGCTTTGTAAAACCACCCAGACTTTGAAAGCAGTGAACTAAGCATGAGACTGAGGGTTAGGGGACCTGGGTTCTCACTCTGGATATACCCAGTAATGCACTGTATAATTCAAAAGACTTGGACTCAGATTCTTCAACTGAAAAAGGAAGAGATTAGCCTAGAATCCATTGCTCTCAAAGGTCCCTTTCAGCTTGAAAATTCTATGGCTTGAGAAGCTCCTGGACTTTTCCAAAGTTGGGTGCAAGATAGCCTTGGGGTTGGTGTACATAGTATTTTGTAGAGGAAAGAGTACAAGCTCTGCTCCCTACCTAGTCAATCAATAGATGCTGAAAATCTGCCTTTTTGTTTAGCAGTGGGAGTTTAAGATGAGCTCTGGTTTCCAATACAAGAGTATCTGTTATTCATCAGCTATGTGTGTTGGGCATACCACTTCATCTCTGAGCCCTGGTTTCCTCACCTGTAAAATGGGGATAATTTCATGTACTTTGCAGTAGTGTTGTGAAGATTACTGGTGATTTCTAAAAATTTGACAGGTGGTTGTTTGGCAAGAGTGATAAATGAGATGATAATGATGTGATTAAAGATCAGTTGGTTTTTAGCCCTTTCACTATTTATAGGAAGACCACAGTATGTATCTTATTCAGCCTTTGTAACAAATCTATGCATTAACTATTATTATACCCATTTGCGGGGTAAAGAAACTGAGATTTGGGGATGTTAAGGGCCTAGCTGGGACTCTTCCAGGTTTTCTGACTCCCAAGCCTACTTGTTTTTCCTAATAGACTCCATCTGATTTCTAAGCCACAAAATAAACACCACATCTGGGTTTTTTTGTTGTTTGTTTGGTGTTTTTTTTTGAGGTACGCGGGCCTCTCACTGTTGTGGCCTCTCCCATTGCGGAGCACAGGCTCTGGATGCGCAGGCTCAGCGGCCACGGCTCACGGGCCCAGCCGCTCCGCGGCATGTGGGATTTTCCCGGACCGGGGCAAGAACCCATGTCCCCTGCATCGGCAGGCAGACTCTCAACCACTGCGTCACCAGGGAAGCCCCACATTTGTTTTATGTTAAGGTTCAGCAACTTGCCCATTCTACTCTTCTACATTTATCCAGCAGCATATTTTTAATTGGATATAGAACATAGTTTCTTTAACTTAAAATTATTAAGCTCTAAATGAAGACAGTCTTTCTAAAAGTGCATGCTTAATACCTTGTTACCTATGAAGAAGTTGAGAGAAAAGGCTTGAATATCTTCTGCCACTTGGTGGATATATGGCCTTTAGATGAGTTCATTACCCTTTCCATATCATTACCTTTTCCCATATGTAAAATGGTATAATAATTTCCACCTACAAGGTTGTTGAGAGAACAGGCAAACCATTTAGAACACAGAGCCTAGACAAGAGTAAGTTCCTCTCTAAGTTCTCACTGTTTTCACTAGCTCCTATGTACCTATCCTTGAGTCAACCTCTTGGATATTAGATTGAATGAATGGAGGTTAATGGGCCAATTCAAACTTAGTTGTTTAGTAGTTTTCAGAAATTTTCCCTCTCATAAACAAAACTTTCTTTGACCAAGTCTAACCACAAGGTTAACTACAAATGTTATCTCTTTTTATTTCACAATGGAAAAAGAAATGATGGGAAGCGAAGAGCCAGTTCAAAATGGAGTTCAGAGAGGGAAATCAAACCTGAAAATAAGAGGTAGAAAACAAACAAAAAAATGCAATCAAACAGTTCCAGAGGCTTTGATATTTGGTATGATCACTTTGGTTTGGAATTCAAGTGGCCCGATTAAAATAAATGAGATTGCTCCTTATCTGACCAACTGGGTGAAATTTCTATCTCAAGGAGTTAAAGTGGGGAACTTCAGGCCATGGGTGGCAGTACCAGAGCCAACGCTGAAAAAGAAGCCAGGGAGACCAGAGGACCAAGACTTTAAGAACACCCTAAGATTTCTAAATGTTTAAAACCTCTCTTATCTCCTTCACAGTGGCTTTTTTGTTATCCCTATAATGTGAGAAAGTGATCTTAGGGGCAGCTCCAATATTTCTATAGCAATGACTTAGAACAATTTAATTGGAAGGTAATGGGACAGGAGTTCCAGAGATCTATGTTTTGTTTTTTGTTTTTTTTTTGCGGTACGCGGGCCTCTCACTGTTGTGGCCTCTCTCGTTGAGGAGCACAGGCTCCGGACGCGCAGGCTCAGCGGCCTAAGACACCAAGTGCTGGGAGACTCTGCCACGGAAGAAAAGGAGATGCAGGGATGAAACTGGGCAAGTATGTCGTAGCCCTGGGCTTGGTGTTGGGTAGGACCTGAGGTTCTTCGTCAGCTGAGCTACAGATGAGCAGTTGAGTAGCCTTTGTTTGCCCTTTTTGATTTTCATCAGAAACCTCACAAAAGTTTTTTATTTTATTTTATTTTTTTTTGCGGTACGTGGGCCTCTCACTGTTGTGGCCTCTCCCGTTGTGGAGCACAGGCTCCGGACACGCAGGCTCAGCAGCCGTGCCCGGATCGGGGCATGAACCCGTGTCCCCTGAATCGGCAGGCAGACTCTCAACCACTGCGCCACCAGGGAAGCCCTCACAAAAGCTTTTTATGGGTGTGTGAGGAAGGAGGGGATTTGTGCGGTGAGTGGTGGGAAAATGGAAAATGCACTTGGAACTGGTCATTGTTTGCTGATTTGCTTCAGCATCACAATCGGCAAATCCTATAAATACGTGCACTCTTAGTTTCTTTTTTTTCAATTTAGAAAGATTAGGATCCTAGAGTTTCAGACCTGTTTGGCTTGTGAATGTTTGTTTCTGATCAATGAGAAATGCAAAATAACCAAGTAATTAAAAGCATAAGTTCTGGATCCAAATCATTATTCTATCAATACAAGTTACTGGCTGTAAGACTTTAACTAGTCTAGTTATCTATAAAATAGGGATACTAATGGTACTGTCATGAGGAGTGTGGTTGGCAGAATAATGGTCCTCAAAAGATGTCCACGGGACTTCCCTGGTGGTCCAGTGGGTAAGACTCTGTGCTCCCAATGCAGGGGCCGGGGTTCGATCCCTGGTCAGGGAACAAGATCCTGCATGCATGCTGCAACTAAGAGTTAGCATGCTGCAACTAAAAGATCCCGCATGCCACAACAAAGATCCTGGGTGCCACGACTAAGACCCAGCGCAGCCAAAATAAATAAATAAATTAAATAAATAAAAAAAAAAGCTGTCCACAACCTTGTCCCCAGAACCTGTGAATATGTTACCTCACATAGTAAAAAGGGCTTTACAAACGCCATTACCGTTATGGACCTTGAGATAGGGAGATTCCGGCTATGAAGATGGAGGAAGGGCATGACTAATCAAGGAATGCTGTAAAGCTGGGAATGGCCCTTGCTTTACAGCTAGCACAGACCCTGGTCCTTCAACCACAAGGAACTAAATTCTATCATCAGCCCAAATTTTCCCCTACATCCTCCAGAAAGGAACACAGCTTGCCAACACTTTAATTTTAGTCTGATGAGACTAGTGTCAGACTTCTGACCTACAAAAACTGTAAAATAATAAATTTGTGTTATTTAAGCCACTGCTTTGTTTGGTTATTTGTAATAGCAACAAGAGAAAACTATTACAGGTAAATGACAATACGCATACAGCCATGAATGGCATGCGGTAGGCAAAATAATCAGTATTAGGCATTGAAGCTCTGTTTGCATTGCATCTAACATCAAGATTGTCCAGGCTGTAGTAATGGAGATTATCAAGAAGGGGGTTAAAGCCTGCTTAAGGCGCTTCTTGGTCCCCTCATTACTAATGATGCTATCTGTAAATGAAATTCTCTGTCCTTGGAAACAGCTTAAAGGGAAAAAGGATTCAAGGAGAAATCACCAACCAAGTGAATGGAACCTCATCTTAGCTTTGGCTGCCTGAGCCACTGCGTTTTAGATGTCTCCAGTTCCATTTCAGAGGATAATTCAAAGTCTCTGGTAATCCCACACACCATAACCATACCATGTGTGTGTATTTGTGTGTGCAAGCACTCACACATGTGCACTTTTTACATATATTTTATTTATAATTATTTTACTATTGATTATTAATAAATAACTATATGTATATATGATTTATATCTAATAAATACAAATGTGAATTATATAATTATATGATATATAAGATATTATATATATGCTTCATAGTTATATGATATTATATGGTTCTTTGGAGATATATATATATCATATTAGCATGTAATTTGGGTCAGCTTTGATGTCTTGTCTTTCAGGGAACAAAGTTACTGGGAGGGAAAGTCTATATAGGGGCCACCTGCAATTAATTCTGAATTAGTAGAAAGAGAGGGAATATACAGATTCCCAATCATCACCCCAGAGATTCCAATCCACTAGTAGATCCGAGGTGAGCCCCAGGAAGCTACACATGTAATAAGCTCTTCAAGTAAAGTCTGGTTTTAGGACCACTAGACAGTAACTTCAAGGGCTCTCAGGGTGGTACTGTGATAATACTTTGTTGATGATGACACTGTGAAATTTCTGATCTCCAGAAATTTAATTGGGGAATAAGGAGGTCTGGTTAATTAGCTATTCTTCATGCTGGAGTAGGGGGATTTACAATTATTTGCCAATTGAGAGAAAAACTGAAGACTAAATAGGGAAAGTGGCTTGGGTCACATACCCACTAAGTATCAGAGCGGGAATTAACGCTGTGTTGATATGACTCATTAATTCATTCAACAAAGTTCCTACTATATCTCATGTCATTTACTTTAAAATTTCAAATTACATAATTATACATGAAATATTTTCCTTACAAAATGTATAATAATATAAATGAAAGAAAAATACTCTTTTACCCCACCTCTCCAATCTCACATTCCTCCTCAAAGGTCAGCCTTTTGGTGTTTGTTCTTCAAGAAAATATTCTATGAGTTACATAAAACACACACACATCAAATAACACTTAGGTTTAAGTCTTTTTTTTTTTTTTTAGGTTTAAGTCTTTTTAAAAAAATAATGAGATTTCACAGTTTCCTTTGTCACTTAAAAAGTCAGTATATAACAATCACATTATTCTAACTGCTGCATAATGTGTTGTAGGTACCATGATGTATTTGAATCTATTTGGCCATTCCGTTGAATGACATTTAGGTTCTTCCCACACTTCTTGCTATAACATGCACAAAAATGCATCAGATATCCTTACATGTGACTCTCTATGCATGATCTGATCTCTCTAAGATGGTCAGACATGTAATTGTAAGTTGAAAGAGATGGATGCTCTGCCACTTTCTACAGTTTTTTGTAGCTGCATGAAGTTCGGGAGAAAATAATATCCCTTAATTCACAACTCTAGGTTCAACAAGTTGCAGATCCTGAAAAGTATTTTACCTAGATGTTGATGTGGATTGTGATGCCTCTTAGATGAGTTGTGAGGTGTTTCTGAATCATGGCAATGTCCAGGAGAACTCCCTATCTCTTTGTTACTGGTGTCTTATTTGACTTTTCAATGATTTTTAAAATTTTATTTTAAAACTGTTTTTAAAAAACAAAACAACAAAAAAAAAAACAAACTGTTTTTATCTTGGCAGTGTCCTCTAGTCAGCAGCAATTCTAGTTCACAGTCCTGATTTTGAAGCTTAAAAGAATATACACACACATATATATATATGGAAAAGGATGTCTGGTTCCTCCCCTGGACGAAGCTGTCCCAGATTTTTGCTGCTTTAGCAGTGTAGGGGAAATGAAAGGTGCCCACAGTCCCATATGAATGAGCCCTGCCAGGAGCATAGGGCACACAATGAATGAGTATCAAGGTGCAAGAACCAGCCAGTGGAGCCTGTCAGAAGTCCAAGCTGCAGAGCGATGGGGCGATGGTAACTGGAATTGCCTGGTGTTTCCCAACCCTGTGTTTCATTCCCCACAGGTCACCAGGACCTTGGTTTTTACTGTCTTCACTGCCGTGCTGGGTTCCTTCCAGTTTGGATATGACATTGGCGTGATCAATGCACCTCAACAGGCAAGTGAAACATGCCCAAGTTCTCTTTTTGGTAATTTCTATCAGTGACAGAAAGGTATCTGCTCCACATCCAGAGAGATAAGGTGTGTCCACACAGAGAACACGGGATAATCCTGGTCTTCTGTCAGGTTCCACATGTGTGGTTCCAAGGCTGATAACTTGGCCTTGACTCCTCACTTTAAAACCCTCACAGAAAAAGAAAGAGTAATAAATAATCCTTGATCTCTGATTCAGCTATTCGCTGAGCTCACAGAAAACTCCAGCTAGAATACCACGTGCCTAAGGATTTTTTTTAAAAAAATTTAAGAGCTGATTGAAGCATACATTCAGAGCTTCCAGACGCACAGATGAAAATGCCAGGGAATAAGAGGAAACAATGGAAGGATAAGGTTGTTTCAGTGCACAAACATGTATTGAGCACCAACTCACTGTGCGTCAGGCACTAACATATGCTCTCCCCCATTTGACTCACACAACAACCTTATTATGCCCATTTCTTGTCCAGATTAAAACATTTTGGAACCCTGCGGGGGTGGGGGGTAGGCAGGGGAGGGGATGGAATTGGATGAAGGAGGTCAAAGGTACAAACTTCCAGGTATAGGATAAATAAGCACTAGGGATGTAAGGTACAACAGGGTAAATATAATTAACACTGCTGTATGTTATATATGAAAGGTTTTGAGACAGTGAATCCTGAGTTCTCATCACAAGAAAAAAAAAACGACAAGCAAACAAAAAACACTTAGGAGCCCTAAGACTAACAAGATTCTAGTCCTTCCCCCTACTCCTGTGTCCCATAGGTGATCCAAAGTAAAATAATACAAAACCTTTAAATAATAGTCAACAAGGCCAACAAAGTTTGGGTTTTCTCCATGTTGACTATCTGAATGGGTATTTTTTTAAAATATTGAATAATTTCTGTCATTTTCTCATTTACTTTGTGCATCCCTACTCTGGTTTCCAGTGAATAGACAGGAGAAGGATGTCATTTTTCTCAGATCCCACAGCCTGTAAGTGGGGAAACCAGGACTTCGTTCCCTCTGCTCTGAATCAGACTGTCAGGTCGTTTAGGGTGGGATTGACGTCTTATTCTTCTTCCTAGCACCAGTGCCAAGCACAATGATTGATGTAAACAAAAAAGCGTTTAGTGAATGAAGAAGAGAGAGAGAAAGAGACAGAGAGAGAGAGAGAAGAGAAGCTAGGGGAAGGGGTGACATAAGGTGATGGTACAAGCATTTGTTCGGTGCCTTCTATGAATCCATCATATTTCATCTGCTTCTCTTATGACACTGGACTCCAAGGAAAATGTAAGAGACTACAGGGTGTGAACGTGTGAAATGTGTACTTGCCACAGTCCATCTGCTGAAAAGCGTTGCTCCTTGAACTAAAAGATGTGCTCTGGTTAGGTACCACATAGCATCATGAGTGTGGCCCTTGCCAAGGCTGAGAGACTTAGGGAATAACTCTGGGGGCCACACTATTTTTTCTGTGGGTGATGACAACACATGCTAATTTAACAGGATTCTTGAAATTTGGAATTGGTAGAACCTTTTCTCTTCTTGTGGGAGAAGTTTTCAAATCCTTATTTAAAGCATCCTCTTCAGTCTTGGAGGGAAAATTAATCTAAGGTTTCCCCTCCTCCAATCCAAGTCCTAGAGCCAAACCTAAACACAGAGATCCCCCACCGGCATCCGGCTTAGTGCCCTCTCTATAACCCCTTCCTTCTGTATGGAAAGAGCTGCTTAAACACTATTACGTAAGAAGAGTCATTCAGGCCCATTTGTTTTTATTAGCAGAATGACATTTGGAATTGTTTTAGGGTATTTTAAAGTCACACTTTTTTTACGAATATGAAAACTATGCATGCCTGTTGCAGAAAATTTTAGAAGAAAAAAATTCATGATTATTCATGTAGAGCAAACTGCTGAGAACATTTGGGATATTTCCTTTCAGCCTTTCTTCTGTGTATATTATCCATATAGAGTGGCCTTCCATGAGGTAAATGTCTGGATCAGACTTCTTTTATTGTAAGAGGATATCATTCTCTCCTTCATCCGCTGATTTTACCACATAGGACTTTGCCCAGGACTGGCAACCTAGGGCAGCTGCATTCCAGGTCCTTGTCAGAGGTCCTCCCAGCTCATTGCTGCTGAATAGTGACCGACTCATCCAGAGGAATGACACAGACGGAAGAGAGCCTGAAGGATGTGCCTTTACTCGATTATACTTTTGTTTGATCTTTACCTCTACTGAAACACATTATAAAATATGGCACTGTGAAATCTAGTTTTGAAATTGTTTATTCTGTTACATACTGAACTCTGTGAGGACCCGTACAAGAAACTTCCTTCAGGTCTCAATACCTTCTCAGGTACTACTGAGTTGTTTTTGATCTTCAGAATTCACCAGTATATATGACTGTTTTCCTCTCTCTTCACTGGCTGCTAGGAAGCTTATTAATAAATTTAGAGCTCACCTAAAGCAAGGATACAGCACCTAGTGTTTGAATTTGTATACCAACTTTATTTTGGGCCTCATCTTTCCCAATCTTTATTCTTATACCTACTTTTATGTTTCTATTAAAATATTTACAGAAGCCAATTAAAATCCTGCTATGCAGGGGTAACAGTGGAGTGAAAATATATCTTTTCAACCTGCAGGATATTTTCAATTTGGATAGTTGCCAACCTTTAAAACTTGAAGAATTTTACATAAAAATCCAGATTTCTGGCTTCTCGTTAAAAATTAAAGGTCATAAATAGACATTTCTCCAAAGAAGATAGACAGATTGCCAAGAAATACATGAAAGGATGCTCAACATCACTAATCATTAGAGAAATGCAAATCAAAACTACAGTGAGGTATCACCTCACACCGGTCAGAATGGCCATCATCAAAAAATCTACAAACAATAAATGCTGGAGAGGGTGTGGAGAAAAGGGAACTCTCTTGCACTGTTGGTGGAAATGTAAATTGATACAGCCACTATGGAGAACAGTATGGAGGGTCCTTAAAAAACTAAAAATAGAACTACCATATGACCCAGCAATCCCACTACTGGGCATATACCCTGAGAAAACCATAATTCAAAAAGATACATGTACCACAATGTTCACTGCAGCACTATTTACAATAGCCAGGACATGGAAGCAACCTAAGTGTCCATCAACAGATGAATGGATAAAGAAGATGTGGCACATATATACAATGGAATATTACTCAGCCATAAAAAGAAATAAAGTTGAACTATTTGTACTGAGGTGGATGGACCTAGAGTCTGTCATACAAAGTGAAGTAAGTCAGAAAGTGAAAAACAATACCGTATGCTAACGCATATATATGGAATCTAAAAAAAAAAAAAAAAAAAAAAAAGGTTCTGGTGAACCTAGGGGCAGGACAGGAATAAAGACACAGAACTACTAGAGAATGGACTTGAGGATACGGGGAGCGGGAAGGGTAAGCTGGGACAAAGTGAGAGAGTGGCATGTACATATACACTATCAAATGTAAAATAGATAGCTAGTGGGAAGCAGCCACATAGCACAGGGAGATCAGCTCCGTGCTTTGTGACCACCTAGAGGGGTGGGATAGGGAGGGTGGGAGGGAGGCGCAAGAGGGAGGGGATACGGGGATATATGTATACATATAGCTGATTCACTTTGTTATACAGCAGAAACTAACACAACATTGTAAAGCAATTATACTCCAACAAAGATGTTAAAAAAAAAATTAAAGGTCATGCAACACTAGTCTCACATTGCAACTTCCTCCTTCAGATGGGACAAATAAATTCTGCCAACTCACTATTACATTCTCCAAATTACAGACAGCATTTCAGTCCTCTAGTCATCAAGATCCTTCTTGCCTCCTTCACTTGTTTGTTCCTGTCTGGTTCCTGTTGGCACTGGAATTTGTGACCTCTGTTTTATAGGATATGGTCAACTGAGACAACTATATGCGTTAGTATGTGCATAACACACATAATTGAGATAATCCTGTTTAAACACCTAACAAATATTTTAAAGGAAAAACAAACAAAAAATATACAGAATGTTTGAAATATTGGAGCTATTTTTCTTTATTTTATCTCCTTAGGTAATAATAACCCATTATAGACATGTTTTGGGTGTTCCGCTTGATGACCGAAAAGCTATCAACAGCTATGCTATCAACAGTACAGAGGACCTACCCACAAGCCAATTCCTAGGGGTCCCAACACCAACCCCTTGGGCTGAGGAAGAGCCTGTGGCATCTGCTAGCCTCATCACCATGTTCTGGTCCCTGTCTGTGTCCAGCTTTCCAGTTGGTGGAATGATTGCCTCATTCTTTGGTGGGTTGCTTGGAGACCAGCTTGGAAGGTAGGCAAATTTCATAAACAAGCAGAAACACAGAAACTTCAGTATTTTGGGTGTCATAATTTGTTTAGAAAGAAATCATCTTTCCTTGTGTGGAATAGTTTCAGAGTTGTTTTTTCAACTCACGACCCTATGAGTTAGGTTGGTATTGGACCAAATAATGGAAAAATCTGTTGCAACCATTGGCTTAATAGTGGAGGCATTTGCAGCAAAAGTGAGTTTGGTGTGTATTTCTAGATAATCACTCTGATTCTCTGACTTTGTAACTTGTAAAACATATTGAGAAACCACCGCACAAATGGTTTACTCAGGAACTCAGTGGGGAGTCAAGCGTGGAATTTTTAACCTGGGAGTCGATTGCTGGCTTCATCAAATTGCTCCATTTCTCAGACATCCAGGTTTTCATTTTCAGATTAGAATTTGACATTTGGATCAGTCAGGTCCTAAGGTCCAGTCAATATCCCCCGCTCCCAGTTGCCCAATATACTTGGCGTGGGGTTTCTAGCTGCTGCTCCTTTTATCTCAAAGCCCCAACAAAGGGCTGAAGCAAGTGGTGTCTCCATTTCTCTACTCTGGTTTCTATTATGTGTTTTGGATTAAAAACATCAGTGGAACTCCTTTACACTCAAATTTCATTTAGTCATGTGATGTACTAAAGCTCTTGGATCCCCCCCACCCCCACAGAGAGGAAGTAAAACAGAAAATAAAACGGTTATTTCTTTAGATTTATTTTCTGCTCTTTGCCTCCATCTTTTATCACTTTTTATCTCATGATAAAAACATGCAAATATGGAAAATTTAGAAAATGCAAAACCTTTAAAGTTCTAAATGATATAGGCAACTATCTTAGTAATACTGGATTACAATTCGTTTAACTATTTTTTAAAATATTTATTTATTGTATTTATTTATTTTCCTTTTTTTTGGCTGCGTTGGGTCTTAGTTGCGGCACACAGGATCTTTGTTGAGGCATGTAGGATCTTTTTTGTTACGGCACGCAATCTGCTCAGGTTTCTCTCTAGTTGTGGCGTGCGGCTTTTCTCTCTCTCATTGAGGTGCGCGAGCTCAGTAGTTGTGGCGCGTGGGCTTAGTTGCCCTGCAGCACGTGGGATCTTAGTTTCCCGACCAGGGATCTAACCCACGTCCCCTGTATTGGAAGGTGGATTCTTTACCACTGGACCACCAGGGAAGTCCCTCATTTAATTAGTAAAATCCCTACTTTTTGTTTTCTTGGCCACGCCACATGGCATGCAGGAATCTTAATTCCCTGACCGGGGGTCGAACCCGCACCTCCTGCAGTGGAAGTGCAGAGTCTTAACCACCGGACCACCAGAGAAGTCCTAAAATTCCTACTTTAAATTATAGTTTTCCCTCTTTGGTTATTAAATTCTGATAAGTTCTTCCTCTTGTACTGGAGCTTTTATATAGTAAGACTGTAAGAATTTCTCTTAAGTAATGGGTAGCATGGTAATGCAAGTTTTATTCTTACTCTTATTTGAGAGGGACTTCCTCTACCATAAAAGAAAATGGTCAGTTCTTCAAATTGTTATCAACTTACTGGTGCTTAGCTGATCTTTAAATCAGTATCCATAAATTATGCAGGTCATTAACTGGCTTTAATTATTTAAAAAATTGAAAAATCATTTCAATTTGCACCAAGTTGGTTTAAGCAATAGTTGGAAATTTTTCTAGATTAATTATGTCTAAAATAAATAAAATTAAGCAAAGCTAAGTTAAATTTTTAAATATGGATAGACCAACTCTTTTAGCAGCTTTTGACGTTTTATACTTCTTCTCATCACTGAGGAAAAAATTTAAGCCCTTGTCCCTCATTTAGAGAAGAGATTCTAACAATCCAGTGACTTACTCTAAAACATTTAATTAGTGTCCTGGTGATGGAATCAGGATGCTTGTCTTCTCAAGTCTTAGGATTTAGGGGCGTCCCTGGTGGTCCAGTGGGTAAGACTCTGTGCTGCCAAAGCAGAGGGTCCAGGTTCAATCCCTGGTCGGGGAACTAGATCCCACATGCATGCCACAACTAAGAGCCTGAATGCCTCAACTACAGATCCCTCATGCCGCAACTAAAACATGCCACAACGAAGATCCTGCAGGCTGC
Organism: Globicephala melas; assembly: GCF_963455315.2. NCBI lineage: Eukaryota > Metazoa > Chordata > Mammalia > Artiodactyla > Delphinidae > Globicephala > Globicephala melas. The sequence continues at coordinate 95,236,708 of NC_083317.1, forward strand.
AACTAAGATGAAGCGCAGCCAAAAACAAAAACAAAGGTCTTAGGATTTAGCATCAACAATGTCAAACGACCAAAACAATGTCAAATGACCATTTATCAAATTATTTATTGTGAACTAAAAGTGAGGCTTCCTCCAACTCTCAGTAGAAAAATGATCCTCCTTGAAAATAGCCCTAAAACTAATCATTTTAACTTCAAAATTAAGACAAAATAGTTCAGTCTCTCTCACAAAACTATTTTTCTAGGGAGATTCACTGAGAACTAACATGATGGTCCTTATTGCCAGGGTCATTGTTTTACTAGTTAAAAGGAAATAAAAGTGTACTTTTCCGTTACTGCTTTGAAAAACATCTTTCCTTGTAATTGTGTTAATAGTCAATAGATGTCTATAGCCACTATTTTATAGATTTGAGTTCTCAAAGTGAAATTTTACTTAAAATTTAAGTACCAGGGTAAGGTAGGGGAGACCATGATCTGGGCAATCCACACTACCATGAGTGAAGGAAGGTATACACAGCTTGCCTTTGAATATGTTCTTTCTTTTGTATCAAAAATGGAACTCACCAAAATAAAGCATTAACCTTTGGTTTCACACAGATCAAATCCCAGCTCTGTCACTTAATAGCTATGTGAAAAATGAGCAAGTTACCTCAGTTCTCTAAGATGTTTCCCTCCATCTGCAATGTGGGGAAAAAAATACCTCCCTCGTGGCATTATTGTAAGGATTAAATTAAAATGAATATAAAAGGTTTAGTACACTGCCTGGCACAAAGTGAGCAGGCAGCAAGTGTAGATGATGATGATGATGAAGAAGCCTATGCCTACAGAAGTATTTAGAGCAAGATTTAAAGAAATATACTTAGACATATATTTCTTTCTCCCTGATTCAACCATTTCGTGTATTTTTAGATTATTTATTCTTGGCCATTTCTCACATCTGAGCAGAAGTTAAAATCCTTTAAGGTGTATAGAGTGCTCCAGCATCCACTGGTGGTAAGGAAGAGGGACTTTAGAACAATCCGGCATCAAAAATACTTTCAGGCTATCTATCTCTTTTACGACTTTTTATCTTTTCCCCGCCTAATGGAATATACTATTAGCTAGCTAGTAACAGTTTCCTAGGGTAAGTTATTGAATTTGCCTGCCCTCTGTCCCTGTGTAGAGAAAAAGCACTTCACAGAAGAACACCCCTGTCTTTTTCTACTATGCAGTTCTGAAGCTGGTCAGCTCTAAAGCACTCTATTTACCTGTCTTTGGGTAGTTGATAACTTGCATATACTAGCTTGCCGTTACTGCTCTAATGAATTACTACAAACTTAATGGCTTAAAACAACACAAATTTGTTTTCTTACCGTTTTGGAGACCCAAATTCAGTTTCAGTTGGCTGAAGTCACAGTGTCAGCGGGGCTCATTCTTTCTGGAGGCTCTGAGGAAGAGTCCATTTCCTTTCCGTTTCCCAGCTTCTGGTGGCCACTTCTGTTCCTTGGCTTGTGGCCCCTTCCTCCATCTTCAGAGCACATCACTACAAGCTTTATTTCTTTCATCACATCACCTTCTCTTCTGCCTTCCTAGTATAAGGATAGTCGTGATTACATCATTGGGCCCGACTGGATAATCTCTTCAATTCAAAATCCTTAATTTAACCAATCTGCAAAATCCCTTTGCCATATAAAGTAACATATTCCCAGGGTCTGAAGATTAGGGTGTGGACCCTTGTGGGGTATTATCCAGCCCATCACATGGTTTTTTGGGCAATCATTGTAGTATGAGATTATATAGTTTTATTTTCCAGAAAAAAAAAAATCTGTTTGGTGTTTAAGATACTTGCTTAGAAAAAGCTCACCTAGTAAAGTTTGAAACACTGACATAGAGCATAACAAGATACTTACATTTCTTTGTGGGACAAAAATTTTCACACCTGTTCACTCAAATTCTTTTATTGGCCTTAGCATCGACTGAACTTTGAAGAAGGTTTTTGTGTACCTCACTTTCCCATTTACCAGGAGGAAGAGTATCAGATACCTGCAAATGTCAATTTTCATATGATTAATTTTGAAAATGATGTTTTTTTGCTATTGTCAGCTTTATTACATATTTTACATTGGTTGACATTAACTCATAGATTCTGGAAATATGCTGGCATACAATGACAAAATACGGATAACTATAGTTCTCTATGATAAGGCTTAAAGTAAAAGCATGTTTTAATTTACTTCCAAATAATTCATACTAGAGAAAACTTAACTTTGAAAGTTCCTTTCATGATCTATATCAACTAAAAACTTGTACCATTAAAAGAAAAGAAAAGGGGTGTCATAAGTTACAACTCCAGAATTAAATTTAGCTATCACCAGGCAATTATTCTTTAAAACAATCAACTTCTAGAAAACTTAATTGTTAACTATTTGAAAAGGTGTCAGAAGTGTTATCTTAAAACAAACCAGTCATCATCACAATTGAATCATCTCTATCAAAATGTGGAGATCAGGTACCTGCAACCCCAATTCTCCCATTATATATATATTACGTATTGTTAATGCTTTAACCCACAGACAGATCAAAGTAGCAATCATGGTTTAAGATTCCCCAACTAGCTCCATCAGCAAAATTAAAATATTCAGTCTTAGGTAAAAATCTCAGCATGCTCTGAAAGCAAATAATTTTATCAAGTTTTGATGCTAAATTTATAATTCTTGCTTTTCAAATTTTCAGAATCAAAGCCATGTTGGTAGCAAACATTCTCTCAATAGCTGGAGCTCTCTTGATGGGGTTTTCGAAATTGGGACCATCTCACATTCTTATAATTTCAGGAAGAGGCATATCAGGACTCTACTGTGGTAAGTCATGCACACGCACACACACACGCACACGCACACTCCCACACAAACACATACACACATCTGAAAATTATTCTGAAGGCAGATGTGGTTACATGTAGAGAATTTTTTTGAGCCTCGAGTGACATCATGAAAGGGAAAGGCAGTAGCATAAAGTTGCAGTCCTGAGTCAGGGAGGTTTGGGACCAGTAAGTGGAGTTGTAAGGGTATGTTCTTATCCACAGCGATGACATTTCTAGTTGTACGATCTAAGACAAATTATTTAACTTTGTTTCCTTATCCAGTAAGTGAGAAGGATAACAGTATCTACCTCCTGGAGATGCTTGTGAGAATAAGTGTTCAGCATAGAATGTGACTACAGCAAGCTGCCAAATGTGCTAGCTGTTATCATTACTCCCGTTGTTCAGTAGACAGCGGAACACTGCTATGCCCAGACCCCTAACTCTACCCTTAGGGCCTACCTGGCCACTGGTGTCTCTGTCTCTCCTATCTGGAAAGACCCTGACATCCTGGCCCATCTCTTAGACCACATTCCCTAGCCCTAAATGCTTCCACATGTAGCTGGTTGAAGGGTTAAAGTGGTGCTGACCATATAGGGAGAGGGAATCAGGCAGAATCAGTTGGTAGAGGAGTTCAGAATGGAGGAAGGGTGCTCCTCCTAAGAACTTCACATCTAAACAGCTGAATCACTATTTCTTGGAGACAGCTTTTCAAACTACCTGAAGCGACTTATCAGCAGAAAGGGAGGATCGTGCATTCTCTAAAATAGTCAAATCTTTTGCTTCTCAATCCCAGTGACACCCATTGTCCCAAATCATAGCCACTAATAATATCCATTGGGGGTGGGAGAGGAAAGGTGAGGGCACAAAACGGTATATAAAATATTTTTAACACTTTTACCTGCAAAGAGGAACAGACTATAATTCCATGAGTCTTCAATGATCAGTTGAAACAAAAGTCTAAGATTACTTGTCTCTTTTTGTTATTTTCAATGCTAATAAAAATAACTGAAAGGGTAGCTTGATCAAGGTCAAGAGTCACCCCACTTGCGGAAAAAGCTTTGGATTCAGAGTGAATCGATTCTGGCACTGTCTTTGTCTGGCCTTAGTAACTGAATGTGAGACTCAGTTTCCTCTTCTGTAAAATGCAAATAATAACACAATCAAAGAAGTCCAAATCATGATTCTTCTATCTTTTCTCTCTATTTTTTAAAATATAGCAAGAAAAAAATTACAAAGTATTTTTGGTAAAGTCGAAGATAAATGCTGTAAACATAACATGGAACAACCGATCACTAGTATAGCCAAGTAACTTGTACTCTCCAACCACCTTTCAAAATTATGTCAGATCCTATTATGAGCATTAAAATTGCTAAAAATTATAGGAAATACAATTTGACTTCAGGTTCATGTGACTTCAGACCTATGAGCTTATCTGCATTTTCTGTTCTTGGGGTATAATGTTAGGCATTACACAAAAATAGTACAGCCTAGAATAGGACCAAACAAATGGGTTTTTTTTCCCTTCTTCTTTAAGATCAACAGACCACTCATTAGAGTTACATGTAAAAGCAGAAATTCAGATGCTGTATCAATCATGCAAATGTTCATGTGATATTAAGAACAATTTGAAGCATTAAAAAATATTGAAAAAAAATATTGAAACAATTCCTCAAAGCATCTTTCATACATTTGATAGGCAGGCCGTCTCTCTAAGAGGAAGCCTCTGACAAATCTTACTTTTAAATTCTTAAGAAAATGCCAAACATCGCATTCAGCCTTGCTCATTGATAGTCTCTGACCGTTTTATGCACTCAGCAAATCGCTAGATACTCTGCCATTTCCAACATGACTGATTGCATCTGCATCTAGGAAAACTATAGAAGGCAGAATGGCCTAGAGCTTTTCAAAGTTCTGTATTCCTTTAAGCACCAGAAGTCCTTATGCAAATAAAATCTTTTCTGAAGCCTATTATTTGGAGAGAATAAAGAAGCTAGGTTTGCTCTGGTTGGAGGGATTGGAGGAAGAGCCTCTGAGTTCCTCAACCCCTTCCACCTTCCCCCTTGGCCTGGCCAACTCAACTGTGACCTTGAGGCACCTCCACAGTGTGGAAACTCAGACAGGGCTTGTAGTTCTCCACTAACACTCTATTGCACTGTGATCTTGGCTAAGTCGTTTCTCACCTTTATCAAGTAAAGAAGTTGGCCTAGATAAGTTCTAATTTCCTTTCATCCCACAAATCTAGAGTGAGAATATTATTGTGTTTTTAAGAATATTGTTAAAGCATTCTTCAGTCTCTTTTCTGAAGATAACCTAAGGCATTGTGATACAAACTCAATATTAACATGGATTTTTTTAACTAAATAAGACAATGCTATGAATAATTGCCAAATGCATGACTAACCATTCCTTTCTATTTGTATATCCAACTACAACTTCATTTGGAGTCGCATCAACAAACATTCTTTGTGTAAACTGTGTGTAATTGTTGGTGACAAGGGCTCTTCCTTCCAATGAACTCAGGAAGGGAGTTTCAGCAGAATATTGACTGTACTTAAACAGAATTATTGTTATTAAGATAGTCCTGGCTACATACACTTTAACATTTATGTTCATGTTTCATTCAGGGTTAATTTCAGGCTTGGTTCCAATGTACATTGGTGAAATTGCTCCAACCACGCTCAGGGGCGCTATTGGCGCCCTTCATCAGCTGGCCATTGTCACAGGCATTCTTATTAGTCAGGTAAAAACTCCCATCCCCTACCTCACCCATCCTCTACTTTACCCAACTTCTCCTTCCCTGATTGTCCACTCTCACTGTAGAATGACACAGAGGAAAAAGGCAGTTCCACAGGTGGTAGTGGAGGTGGTATAGGATTTTTAGCTCAAAGCTAAAGTACTACTACTCCACTCTTCGCTTTTCCCCTTGGAGTTGTGGTGGGATTGGCACTGGAGGTGACCTGGTAAGCCAAGTCTTGAACTGCTGGAGCTATTCTAGAATTAAATTACTCCATTTAGATTTCAAGGAATAAAAAATTTCAAAATTTTGCCTACCCAGGTTTCCTTTGTTCTGAGCATCTTACCTGCTCAAATTTAATATGCAGATGCTTACAATAGCAGTTCTTGTTCAGCTGGCTCTATTCTTTCCTTCTGTCCTACATTCTCAGAGGGAGTCCTAGAACCTCAAACCTATGGCTATCCAGAGGATAAACTACTTGCAGTCGGGATCACAAAACTAGTTCTCATCAGAGTAATTGTTTTATCTATGTAACCCCATTCTATTTAAGTTCTGGGTAATCTAAAAAGAATTTTTTTTTTTTTTTTTTTTTTTTTTTTTTTTTGCGTTACGCGGGCCTCTCCCTGTTGGGGCCTCTCCCTGTTGGGGCCTCTCCCTGTTGGGGCCTCTCCCGTTGCGGAGCACAGGCTACAGACGCGCAGGCTCGGCGGCCATGGCTCACGGGCCCAGCCGCCCCCCGGTATGTGGGATCCTCCCGGACCGGGACACGAATCCGTGTCCCCTGCATCGGCAGGCGGACTCTCAACCACTGCGCCACCAGGGAAGCCCTAAGAAGAAATTTTTTTAACAAAGGTCCAAAGATGCATGATTTTTGCTGTTGTTTTAGATATCAAATGTGTGCTTAAAAGTTTGGTTGATTCGCAACCTAAATGTCCCATAGGAGTTAATGAAAACAAATCTAGGTGAATTCTTTGTAGAACAAAGAGTCCATAATTCAGTTCAGATGAGACACACTAGCAGTAGTTTTCATCTTGTGCATGCGTGAGTCACAGCTGTCAGGAATTACTATCAAATAGCCAATGTGCTTTTTCAACAAACTGTTCCAGAAGGCAGATCCAGAGTGATGTGCAGTTGACATGCTTCCTCCCTGACTTCTCAGATCGTTGGCCTCGACTTTATCCTGGGCAATCATGAGCTGTGGCACATCCTGCTTGGTCTGTCTGCTGTGCCAGCTGTTTTCCAATCTTTGCTGCTCTTCTTCTGTCCAGAAAGCCCCAGATACCTTTACATCAAGTTGGATGAGGAAGCCAAAGCAAAGAAAAGTAAGTCTGTGGGTGGTTTTACTTTCTTCCTATTGTTTTGGAACCATCAGCTAATGAGAAAGAGTGTGCATGAATGGATACTCATGAAATTGGTACCAGCGCTTTCCAAATGAAGTCAGTGATTACATGTAAGAAGAATATGCAAGATCACTTAATATGACTGGTGTATGCCATTTTGCAACCATAAACATTCACACAAACCCAAACAGAAAATCCACATACAGAGACTTCTAAAAGACCTTTCCTGCATTATCCTTCTATGATAATGAGGATCACAGTTTTGTTTGTCATAAGATGAAGCGAAATGTTCTGCTTTTTTGAGAAATAAAAAAGCAGGATTTAATTTAACAAGAAAGAATTTCCAACACCCATGCTATTAAGTAACAGAAAGGGCTATGCAGAACTGTAGCTCTTTCATTAACATAATACAAATAAATTTATTTTTGTTTTGACCTGAGTTGTGTCAACCTGATCGTTTTGGGGGACAGGCTTGAAAAGACTCAGAGGAAGTGATGATGTCACCAATGACATCACTGAGATGAGAAAAGAAAGGGAAGAAGCATCAAGTGAAAAGAAAGTCTCCATAGTTCAGCTCTTCACCAATTCCAGCTACCGACAGCCTATTCTAGTGGCATTGATGCTGCACATGGCTCAGCAATTTTCTGGAATCAATGGGGTAAGTTTAAGAACGTCATCTAACTCTTAAGAGCAAAGTGAATTAAGATAGATGAGGAAAGGGGTTTAAGTTTAAATAACTAAAGGATACTTTAAAATGTTGACGTCACATGTCTTACTGCAACAAACATATTGAATGAGCATTAATTTTTTGTCTTGACTCATCTGCCTTCTAAAATCAACTTACAGTTTTTTAAAATGTCAATAATCAATGGTCTGCATGTCTATTAAGATGAAGGTTAAAAGGCAAGTCATAATGAATACAAAAGAGGGAAGAGGAGAATAAATATAACTAGAAGACTAAATTACAAGGGGTTTCCAGAGTTGAGTGTCAAATTTAGGATTTCTGATAGCCTAAGCAAAAGGAGTCCATGATTCCCTCTGTCTATTTAAATGAAGTATACCAGATAGCCTTGTGCAAAGAAGTTTCCTGCCATCCAAGAAACTTTCACTCTATTTGGGGAGATAGCACACAAAATAAACAATAGAGTGAACTGACATGATATTGGTGAGTAAGGGTAATAGAAAAGAAATGACTGAAAAACATTCTGAGTACTAAACTAGCTAGCATTTAGGTTTTGAATTGAAATTCTCGTATTATGCAGACTAAAATTGTTCTACTGACAATTAGCTACTAGAAGAAAAAAATTAAGCATTTGTTAAGAAACTAGATAAAGAAAATCATTTATCCCCTTTCATTGCTGTTAAAAATGTGGTTTGGGATTTTATAGTGAGCCAATCCTAGAGTCACAAAGACACTTTGGGGGTGACTGATGAATGGGCAGAGACTTGGGGGAAGCAAAGAAAGCAAAAGTTGAAGCATGAGTTGAAGCAAAAGAAGACCTGAGCCTCACTCCACAAAGTGAATGCTGCTCTGCTGTGGTCTCCATCCTCCTTTAACAGGTCCCTGATACTCATTTTTTATCTCTTAACTCTTTATAACTTTGGGGCTCAGAGACCAAATCTGTATCCTCTCTCTCGGCTCTGCTTGTATATCCAAGAGCACAACACTTAATCTCTCTAAACCTCCCTGCTCTAGCTTCCATCCCTGTGCCTGACTTAGAGACACTCAGGAAGTGTCGAACCACGCGCTGTCAGGCAGCCTAAAATGGTGGGCTGGTGTGCAGTGAGTAATCCTCTCCTCACTGAACACAGTCTGAACAGTCCTCCTGCGTCAGCCATGTCTGCAGGAAGAGGCACCAGCAGCAGGACATGTTATGTGGGAAAGGAACTGATGGAAGATGATAGAACAAAAAAGATGATGTAAAAGACTATTATAAACATAAGGACATAACCAAATAATAAAGCCTATTAGGGAGGTTGTGAATCAGATTTCTCCATCCACTGAGATTGGTGGAAAATTTTGGGTTACATGCAATGACAACCAGAACTCTATACACACTGGTGAGAGTACAAATCGACACAACTTTTTTTTTAAATTTTGTATTGAGGTATAATTGATTTACAGTGTTGTGTTAGTTTCAGGTATACAGCAATCTGTTATACAAATACATATATCCACACTTTTTTTAGATTCTTTTCCCATATAGGCCATTACAGAGTACTGAGTAGAGTTCCCTGGGCTATACAGTAGGTCTCCATTAGCTATCTATTTTATATATAGTAGTATGTATGTGACGCAACTTCTTTGGAAAACTGTTTGGCAGTATCTATCAAAGCTGAGAACATGCATACACTACAACCCAGCAATTCTATGCCTAGGTGTAAATGTATACATATTTTACCAAAAGGCTTGTACTAGAATGTTCATAGCAGCACTATTCATAACCACTCTAAATGATAACTACCTAAATACCCATCAATAGTAGAATGAGTAACTAAATTGTGGTATATTAATACAATTATACACTAAACAGCAATGATAATGAACAGCCTGAAAATACAACAATATGGATAATTCTCATAAAAGTAATGTTGATGCCAGATACAAAATACACACAAAATATGTGGTTCCATTTATATCACGTACAAGACTAGGCAAAATTTATCTATAAGGATAGAAGTTGAAAGAGTTTCCTTTGAAAAAAGGGTGACATTCAGGGGGCTTCTGGAGGGCAGGAAATGATTTATTTTTGATCTAGATTATACAGGTGTGTTTAGTTTGTGAAAATTAATTGAGCTGTACACTTAAATGATATGTGTACTTTTTTGCATGTATTTTATACTTTAACAAAAAAATAAAGTGCAGATGTACAATTTTCAGCTAAATATAAGGAGAACTTTTAAGTGACTGGAAGCTTTACACACTGAAGGAAGATTGTGGTTTCTCCTTCCCTGGAGGAAGAGGGTGGATAAAACCTTTTGGGAGTTCTAGGGACCCTGGTTCCATTGAAACACCTAAAAATAAACAAACTAAAATAATTCTTGCTTTAAAGCCATGAGTGCTAGGCTTCTTGATTAAGGCTAAACTATTATTATTTTGCAGATATTTTACTACTCAACCAGCATTTTTCAGACAGCTGGAATCAGCCAACCTGTTTATGCAACCATTGGAGTTGGTGCTGTCAACACAGTTTTCACTGCTCTCTCCGTAAGTAAAATATTCTACATAAATATTCTGCTTGCTCCTCAGTCCAGAAATGGGAGTAAAATAACCTTGTAATATAAAAGTGACCTATGACTTATTGTCCACGTGTGGTGGGTATGTAGATAGAACCAAGTGGGTCACAGGAAGAGTCCTATATGTGAATAACCAACCACTGTATTGAGATTAGGCATAACTGAACAGGTGATCACTGGTTCTCCTTATCTGCTGAAGATGTCATTTGTCACTCATTTGTGAATTAGTAACTCACTTGGGGGCACAGACACTTGGTATTTTTGTGTAAATAACTGGGCTCTTTCTCCTTTGCTCTGTACTTAAGCCCCTTGATATTAGCAAACAGCTTGTCATTTCTATCAGCATTGGATCCTAGATCCTCTCCTTCCATGGTTGAAAATTTTTATCCTGATATCTTAGAAAAAACATTTTTAAAATAAACATGGTCCTCTCAATTAGATAGCTAAGCCTCTAGCAAAATTAAACTGATTCAGTAAATTCTTATGATGTTAGGCCATTGGGCAGAACTTCCAGGTAGTCCACAAGGCCCTGGCTTCTGGTGATGTATATGACTGTGATATTATGAGAGGATGGAATAGAAGCGGTTTATAACTTGAAATATTATTGCTATTTTTGAAATGTAACTTTTTCAACTGTCAAATGTTATTATACACTTTTGAAAATTTTTCTCAACAAGGGAAGAGGTCATATACTCTTCTTAAGATCAAATACCTTATCTAAGGAACAATTCAGTATATTGACAGTAATAATATTTAATATAACAATCTAAGAATTAAAGTAAACAAAAAACAACAGCAAACCCCCCCATACTTCCCAACTAACGTAACTCACTTTAAAATGAGGATAACTGAGTTTATCTTTGAATGCAGATGTTAAAAAAGCTTGTGCTTTTTAATTTTGGTCACAGTGCTATATACTCAATATACTTTAGTCACTTGTTTTTCATTCTCTGCACATGGACTTTTAACTATTACCTAGAGTAGTCAATAAATTACAGCCTGGCTACCTAGATCAAAAGGCAGGTTTGTCCAGACCACATTAAACAGAACTGGACCTTGGAAAGAGAAGGAAGAACAGATAATAAGGGAACACCAGTGCTTCCGTAGAAATGCCTTTAGAGGCATTTAAAGGCATTCATGGCCTGTTCAATCCAAAAGGCCACTCTAAACCAATAAAGGCCTGGTACTAGGATGGAATCCAAGGGACTATTCCCATTCTTTTGTCTCCTGAGATAATATTTTTGCAAATCCCACTTCAACATATTTTTTTCATATAGAGACTATGATTAAAACATTTTATGTGTAACAGGATTTGCTATGTAAAGCATCATGTTATCAAGATCAGGGTAACCCAAACTCTAAGAATATCTAACGAGAAAACGACTGCAGAATTCCATTTTTGTCCTCCCCCCCCACCAGCCAACCCCATGGAGTGGGAAGAGTTGTTTCTGAAAATAGAGCCTTGATTATTTTGAATCTACCTTTTTTGAACTCATCCTTTTATTCTGTGAAAGTTTTTGCATGACTGACATAATTTTTTTTTTTTTTTGCGGTACGCAGGCCTCTCACTGTTGTGGCCTCTCCCGCTGCGGAGCACAGGCTCCGGACGCGCAGGCTCAGCGGCCATGGCTCACGGGCCCAGCCGCTCCGCGGCACGTGGGATCTTCCCAGACCGGGGCACGAACCCGTGTCCCCTGCATCAGCAGGCGGACTCTCAACCACTGCGCCACCAGGGAAGCTCCCTGACATAATTTTAAAAAGTCAACTCTAATCGGCTGTCTAATTAACCCTCCAGGACTACAGATAACAGTTAACATTTTTAATTATATTTATTTTTGAAAAGTTGTTTTAAAGTTCAAAGAAGTACATAAAGGACAGCCTCTCAGTCATCCAGTTTCTCTCGCCAAAATCAACCAAGGTTACCGAATTCTGTGTATCCTTTCAAATAAAGATGTGCCATTAGGAATATGTACTGATAACATATTAATGTTTCAACAGTTTGGAAGGAACATAATCAACCTTTTTTCTCTGGATGAGTACTTAGAGAAAGAGATAGACTTTCCCAACTCGATGCTGAATTATGTTTCACATTTCCAGATTTTCTTTTAAACTAATGAGCTGGTAGAAGGGAGCCTGTAATCTTGAGTAAGAAAACAAAACAGGAAGAATATAAAGGGAACTGGAAGGCAGCATAGGTCCAGAGGAGAAAGAGTGGCTCCAAGTAAGCATCCAGGATCTGAGTGATGTACAGTGTCTGCAGCGAAAATGAGAATTAAGATCAGGTAGACATCTCTGGCCCCTGACCAAATCTCACCCTGTATCACACCCTTTCCTGAGTGCTCACCTAGCCCCAAGGAGGGAGTCCAACTCAATTTTCAAGGCATGTAGTTTTAGAGTTTATAATCCTATTAGCAATAATTGTTCAGAAATAGAAGAAACAGACACAGTAAAAGCCCTTATTCCTGAAGAAATCCTCCAGTTTTCTTGGCAGCTTGACATGGTGTCATCAAATCAGATTTAAAAGTCATAATTAAAGAGTCAAAATATATAGAGAAATTTTATGAACTTGAGAAAGGTTTGTTTTTCCCACTTTCTTCTCAACAATTAAACGTGGGCTCCTTGCTTCCCTGGTGGCCCAGTGGTGAAGAAGCCGCCTTCCAATGCAGGGGACGCGGGTTTGATCCCTGGTCAGGGAACTAAGATCCCACATGCCACGGGGCAACTAAGCCCATGAGCCACAACTACTGAAGCCCGCACGCCCTAGAGCCCATGCTCCGCGACTACTGAGCTCGAGCGCCTCAACAAGACAGCCCACGTACCGCAAACTACAGAGCCCACACGCTCTGGAACCCGCACGCCTCAACTAGGGAGAGAAAACCTGCACACCACAACTAAGAGAGAAGCCCACACACCACAACAAAAGATCCCGCATGCTGCAACTAAGACCCCACAGAGCCAAAAAAATTAAAAAAAAATTTTTTTTTAATGTGGCTCCTTGCTTACCACCCTGAAGTGATTTGAAACTCTAATACGAAATGTCTCTGAGATGAAAGGGGCTTTCATTGTAGGTGAAAAGAAATGTTTCTCAGATATTTTCAGAGCCAAAGCTCACTATACTAAGGGTATTGGATTGCTGTTGATTTACTGATAGATTTATGAGCCTAACCAATTTACTCACTGAAGTGAGAAATTATGACAAGTAGTTTTTGTGTGTGTGACTCTCCAACCTTGGCAGTATTCCAAGGATCAAGCAAGAGTCTATTCAACAAACTCTGGTCCTGGCTAATTGTAAATCTTAACCATTAGTGCAAAGATCCACAGACCCACAGGAATCGACACCAAATCTCCTGAATTAGGATAAGAAAGCACTTTAACCTTTTGCTTTAAAGTCATACTTTTCAAGTGGATAGTTCATGACCAGCACCAGGTACATTTAGGCTCACCAGAAAAATGCGGACCTGACTATTTTGGTAAGGCCATCAAACTCTGTATGCTGCCCCTGAGTGGACACAGTTTGACTTTACTTGCAGTAAGAAAGTTGGATGAGAATAGTTAACACATCAACAGTTGTACTGTTTCAGGGGTCTGCAGTGCTCAAACCCTTGCAATTATAACTTAGGATAATTATCAGAAGGGAAATTAACATCATTTTTATGTAGGACCCTTCGTATTTTAAGTCTACAGGAAATATATTGGGAGAGGTCCAAGAGGTCCAGTCTCTAAATATGGCACCCAAAATGATAAACATCAGGTGGTGGTAATGCTATGGTTCTTTCTCTAGAATGGCCTGTTCAAATCAATGTGACGAAAGGAAGCCAGTAGTTGTAAATCACCTCTGTTCACTGAGAACAGCTTTGCCACCCCAGGCAAGAGTCACCCCCCTCCTGAGTTCCACATCTGTAAACGGAATAACAGAACGGCCTCTTTCCAGCTGTATAAATTAAAATGATCTCTTTGGCAGTAAAAACGATTTAAGTATAAAGCCAATATGTTTTAAATTTTTCCTAGGTATTCCTTGTGGAGAAGGCAGGGCGACGCTCTCTGTTTTTAATCGGAATGAGTGGGATGTTTGTTTGTGCCATCTTCATGTCGGTGGGACTTGTGCTACTGGTGAGTTTGGTGCCTGCACTGAGATTTTTGGTTACCATGTGATAGCACTTCTGAGCTGCAGGTTAAATGTTTGAGATTGACTTACGAAATAAAGCAAGAGGAACAGCATATAATACAAAGGAGAAGTGTAAAGAAAAAGAGAACTAGTTTAGGGGTTTAAATATAGAACATCAGCAGGTAAACTGTGCTTGTTACCCAGAGAGGCAGTGTATATAATAGTAGAGCACAAGCTCTGGGATTAGCCCAACCAGGTTCTAATCCTGGCTCTGCCACTTGGCTGCCTGTGTGACCTTGGACAAGTACCTAGACCTTTCCAGCCCAGCACCAGCACACACTACTTTACAGGAGGTCATGCATCCTGTCTAGCAACCTTGGTATGAGTAGAAGCAAAGGTCACTGGATCCTTGCTTTTCCTCTTTCACAGAAAAAGAGTGACTAAGAGTCATGGAAAATCCTAATCCAGAGGATTTCCTATAGCACAAAAGATTTAAGGATGACTAAAACTAGAATAAACTTGTCTACGACTAGAATAACTTATACTTAATTGAATATAAACACATCAAGAAGGGAGCTATGTCATCTCTGAACTCATTGAGAATCTACCTAGCTAAAGGAAGAAGCAGTCAATGTCAGTTCCACTTTTGCTTTGTTTTTTGTTTTCTCCTCAGAATAAATTGGCTTGGATGAGTTACGTGAGCATGACAGCCATCTTCCTCTTTGTCAGTTTTTTTGAAATTGGACCAGGCCCCATCCCCTGGTTCATGGTGG
This sequence comes from Globicephala melas, assembly GCF_963455315.2. Lineage (NCBI taxonomy): Eukaryota > Metazoa > Chordata > Mammalia > Artiodactyla > Delphinidae > Globicephala > Globicephala melas. Next base: position 95,251,735 of record NC_083317.1, read on the forward strand.
CTGAGTTTTTTAGTCAAGGACCACGCCCTGCTGCTTTAGCAATGGCTGCGTTCAGCAACTGGACCTGCAATTTCATGATAGCTCTGTGTTTCCAGTACATTGCGGTAAGCAGCCTAATACTGTACAAATTTACTGAACAGAAGATAAGGTTGAAGAGCTGCTAATTGGAACTCTGTTTATTCTCTGTGCAGGACTTCTGTGGACCTTATGTGTTTTTCCTCTTTGCTGGTGTAGTCCTGGCCTTTACTCTGTTTACATTTTTCAAAGTTCCAGAAACCAAAGGAAAGTCCTTTGAGGAAATCGCAGCAGAGTTCCGAAAGAAGAGTGCTTCAACCAAAGCACCAAAAGCTGCTGTAGAAATGGAATTCCTTGGAGCTACAGAGACTGTGTAAAGATAACATACTTTTTGACAGGAACAGAAACAGGAAGGAAGCAGTGTTTTTTAAATGACAAGTTTTTTGAGAATTCTATATCTACATCTTGAAGTACTGTTTTATTTTTTAAAGAGATGTTATAGGCTTTGATCAGAAATGTCATCAAATATTACAAAGAAAGTATTTTTTTAACTTCGAGAATCTATTTTGAGTGGTAAGACTCTATAATTAAGTAAACCAAAAAGTCTAGCTCATTTTGGTACACTAAATGGCAAGTACATTCTAATGTTCTTAGTGCTGTCCTTTACAACAAGAGTATCCTGAAGTTGAAGCAGTTTCAGAGTTATTGCACATGACTAGAAACACGTGACTAGAAACCTGAAGACACAACCAATATTTACATATTTAAATATTTACATATTTAAATACAATTAAGTTGGAATTTTCCTACCTGCAGACCTCATATCAATACTAAGGGAGATATGACTAGTGGCAGTAAGGGCCATGTTAAAATTGATAACTTTTCCAGTTTTTCCCCTCAGCTTCTTTCTTGTGCATTAGAATTTGTGTTGTGCTTAAAAAGTTTTTTCTGTTATTTTTCATGTGGAATAGTTTATTAAGCACATTAAAATATGGTTATAAACAAAAACTTTTATTTTGGGTAGGCTTACCAAAATCTTTCAGTATTTGGGGAAAAATTTTTTTTTTGTTACTTTGATGACCAAATGGTTTTTGTAAGATTAAACACTAAAAGGTTTTACCTGGTCATTTAGCATGGGTTATCAGTTAATATTAACAGCTATTATAAACCCATGTTAATTCCTTGCTGGTTCAATCCTTTGAGCTATAGTTTGTTTTGCGTTTTAACTGAGCACAGCTTGTTTTTCTGAGTTGTGTTATAAAATATACTCAAACAGTGATAAATCAAACACTTTGTGTATCTCCTCAAACCCCAAATAAGATACAACAGTCTAACCTAGGAAATTGGAAGTAAAAGATTGCTCTGTTTGTTAAAAAATATTTTCTGAATTCTTATGTTTTAAAATAGAGTTGAAAAGGTAAGGTTGGAAGATCCTGAGGGCAGCCTCCTGAAAATTCATGAATGTTTAATTTCAGACTTGATCAATATCCTTTTTTAATTTTCTTGAAAAGACTTGAGTTGCCTAACACAAAACAATCATCCCATTTGACGTTTCCTTTTTTGCCTTAGCAGTATATGGATGCTATCTAAGCTGTTCTCTTGCAATTGCTACCATTTATTGTACACTACCTATGTGCCAGGCACTGTTACAAGTGCTTTTATGTGGACAAATTGGAAATACACAGATAATTGAACAGACTTTCACTTACAGTCAATTTTGCAAGTATGGAAATACAGTTCTGATGGATACCAAAGGCTTAGCAGGGAGCTAAAGTATCCCCAGGCTGTTTTCCTCACAAAGCAGAGCACTGAATCAATCTTTTTTACATTTGCTTTAATGTGCATGAAAAAAAGGCACTTTTTAAAAAGTTCTCTTTAAGAGTGGGAAAAACAATACTGAACACTTGGTGGGGGTTGTTTGTTTTTTCTTTTTTTTTTTTTCCTTTATTTTTCTTTCCTTTTTTTGACCAAAGGTGTTTACCTTTACGTAATTTGACATTCCAAACAACATGAAATTATTTCTTTTCACTTTGATTTTTGTTTCCTCTGGGCCAATTTGGGATAAACTACTTTCACTTAGGACTTCAGAACAGAGTCACAGTGAGCTTAAATAGTTCAGTAGAGCTTTTTGCTAAACTGTGAACTCTGTTAAAAAAAAAAAAAAAGTAGGGACTCTGAGTAGGGCAGGAGCAGGAAAATGGCTCATCTTGCGGCTCCTGTCTTCTTCAGGATGCTGAAGCATCAGCGTGCTGATGGCCTTTGAGAAGCCCAAAGTTGCACTGGTAAAGAAATTTAACATATTTATAGGTGATAAATGTGATTTATTCACATTCTTTAATCACTATTCCTGACCTCATTTAGAATAAAGTAGTAAAGGTTTAAATAAAGAACCCAAAAGACCCCTTTTAAGTTTTAATTAATTATTCTGATTGACCACAAATACCAAAAATTCGGACCCTGCAGTTTTCTGCCTCAGAGAAATGTAAATGGCATACATTGTTTCCCTTTCAGAGATACAAGTGAGTTGAAAAGAAACATTAAGATGAAATAAGAGGCTAAGACAAAGGAACTAGCTTAACCTGATAAAAGAAACTCCTAGGTTTTCAACAATATTCATCATAATATATAATAATATCGGCACTAATTAATCAGATTTAATCCCAGGGAAATTAGACGTGTGTTTGAATGTTTAATTTTCATAGTATGCTACTGTTCTTGTGGAATTATTTTCATACTCTAACATCCTCACAAATGTGATTTTCTCTTAGCTTGCTCGGAGCATGATTACACTTCTTGATCTGGCCACTCATCTGCTAGATCTAGTGTTGCCCACTGTCGTGACACCAATGCACGGATCTTCTCTCACTTCCTTCTCCCCACTCTCCTCTACACGATCAGCACAGTAGTGCATGCTGAGTTGAGACACAGTAAGAGAAAGCCCCTCCTCAAGGAGCTCAGTCTATTGAGGAGCTCAGGAAGACCAGGGTATAAACATCCCCATCTTCATCTTTTTCCTTCCATGAACCTCAAACTGAAGGCCTCTTTTGTAAAGAGGGCGCAATCATATACCTACCTCAGAGAGTTGTTGTGAAGATTAAATGTAAAGTGCTAAGCAGAGTGTCTGGTACAAAGGGGGCGCTCAATAAATGTTACCTAGAATTAGTATTCATGAAGATAGTGTTAGGATACAGGACTACCATATATAAGATAGTTCCAATTTTTTGTTTTGAATAAAAAAAGTTTTATAAATTCAAGATAATATTTTCTTACTTCAAGCAACAGTCTCATGATGACAAGGGAATGTTAAGAATTAGGGTAGATATTAGGCTATCTAATTCTTAAACCCATACCTGATATTTCTAAGTAGGTTGTAAGAGTTTCTATTGTATTTTTTAAACTTGCTTTTGCCTAAGTTATTTTTTAAGAGGTCTATATGTAATATTATTTCTTTGGATAATACTAAGTACAAAATAAAATGCTATATATCATATTTAAATGTAATTTAATAGGATTAAATCACGGGGCAAGACCAAACCTTGATAATCCTCAAAAACTGCAAAAGTGTATAAACCAGTATACATGCATAAGCTACTTCTTCTTGCTAGCTTATTGTTGCAAACGTAGCAAATAAAGCAGTATTAGGCAATATCTTGTGCTTACAGTGTCCTAAGCAAAGGTGCTGAGTAAAGTATATATAATTTTTCATTACAATTCTGTATTAGTGACCTGAGGAGAAAAGGTTTATTGTCAACCACTCTGAGCCATCTGCTGGTGTTTTTACTGCTTTCTAATTGAGTGCACATTAGAAAGAATCATCATGAAAATAAACTTGTTTTATTAGTATGTATACACTATTAATATCTATACACATACATAAACTATATGAATGTATACATATTTATAGTATGTATACACTATAGTTTTATGTCAATAAGTATATTTCCAAATACTGTGTTGTTTTATTTTATGTAGAAAATAACCACATTTAAGAAAATTGATATTGGCTTATTGTATATACTTATTTCCTCTCACAGTATCTTTCCTATTCTCATTTTAAAGATAATATGTGAGTTACATTTTAAACCAAAATTTTATTTCCATCAAGCAGTTGTTTTGATTATCAGTAGTAGAAAAAACTAACCTGTAGGCTAGGTAAGAACAATTGAAGAGGAATGAATGACTCCCTTTGATGAAAATAGAAATAATTTAATTTGGTAAATATTGAATTGCACTCCTATTATGAACAAGACACTTTATTAAAGTTTTGTAAAAGAGACAAAGCTTAGAAAACATGGCCCCTATCCTCATTCACCTGCATACTCATAAAGGGGATAAAATTTGAAAACAAATAGTTATAGTACAAAGGAGAGAAAAGGAAAAACTGTAAGTTAGTGGTTTTAAAATTTTTAAGTTAATGTCTAAAATTTTTCATCATATGTTTAAATAGCTGCAAAGGATAAAATTTTTCAAAATATAGTATATATTTACATTTTAAAATTGCTATGCTCTATTTATTCAATAGCATTTAATTACCATAGTAATTTGTTACTCAACATAACCATTTAAAATATATATATAAATATATTTTTATATTTAACAGTTGGAAAATTTACTGCATTATTTTCTATTCTCATATTTCTGTTCCATTTCCCCCAAAGAATTTTATCCTAAGGCAATAAATATACGTGCTTTAAAATATTTTTGATGATTCGAAGTTTCTGCAACAAAAAAAATCTATAATTTGAATTTTAATTTTTAAAAATGTCCTGTGTCTACAAAGGTCAAAATGTTTAACCTCTTTTTCTTTTCTGGATTGAGTTAGCATTTATGGTAATTAGTAGCACATAACGGCAGAAAATTATCCATATTACAAATTTTGATAAAATTATTCATTTTTTATTTTTTAATTTTTTTATTGAAGTATAGTTGATTTACAATATTGTGCCAATTTCTACTGTACAGCAAAGTGACTCAGTTATATACATTTATCATTTTTAAAATATTTATTTTAGAAATTCATCTCAGTGAGAAGTATGGGTTTTCTTCAAGTAATTTAAATATTAATGGATAGGGGCTTCCCTGGTGGCGCAGTGGTTGAGAATCCGCCTGCCGATGCAGGGGACACGGGTTCGCGCCCCGGTCCGGGAAGATCCCACATGCCGTGAAGCGGCTGGGCCCATGAGCCATGACCGCTGAGCCTGTGCGTCCGGAGCCTGTGCTGCACAACGGGAGAGGCCACAACAGTGAGAGGCCCGCGTACCGCAAAAAAAAAAAAAAAAAAATTAATGGATAGGTATTTCTTATTGCTAATGTGAAACAGTGTTCAACATAAATCCTATCATTACTTTTTGTTATTATAGATGTATTGAAAATCTTGTTTTCATAAATAAGTAGATAGGAATGGAAGGACCAATGTCATTTAATTCCATAACTATTTCTAAGTTATAGCCAAAAAGCACATAAAAGTTAATCATCAAAGTAATTTTTAATAAACTATCAGCTAATAACTCAATTGGGCCCTTTAATTTTGTTGAAATCAAAGAGCCTGTATTGTGAAAGGACTTGTTATCCAGTTGTTAAAATTATTCTCTCCCTAGTTTCTGGGCAGCATACCAAAAAGGCTTTACCAAGGCTTATTAAAAGACTATTAGTTATATTGTTGAATCTTTCACTTAGAGGCACTTGCTTAACATGATATACTCAGAAGGGTTTGGGAAAATTGAAATATAATTAATTTCATGCATTTTCACATATATGTGATGAAATTATTCTATTTTATCACATGCTCTAGTCACATCAAACCTCAGATGAGAGCTCATATACAGCTTGTTAGCTTGTTCAATTCATGGAAAATGTCTGTCATAACCTAATGGGCAAACTCAGTCCTTATTGTCAAACTAATTTTCTAAATCAGACTTACTTTCTATCTGACTTAATTTTTCACTTCCAATGAGCACCTTAATACTTATTCCTGTGACAGCCATCTCATGTCTGAATTCCAGTGCTTCCACAGGTAAACATAAATGAGTCATGGGTACTGGTCACCAGTCTGTCTCCTGCATTTCTTACAGATGCTTTATATTCTTTACTTTTACTGGTCTTTCCTTCAGGAGCAAATGCACTTTGAAAATAATTGGGTACGGTCTGCTAAACCAAAGTGGTCAGTACCCTGTTCTACAATGTCTGCGTTCAAAATATCCTAACTCAGGACCAAATATGCTATGCCATCTTATGCCATCTTAATTAAGGTAGGCGTCACAGTTAAAATCATTTCCAAGTATCCCTTTTTTTGGCACTGCTAGAGGTTTGAGTCTGCGGCAATGCGCCATGGTGAAAGTTAGGATTCAAGGAGGACTATACCTGTCTTTTGTAAAGTATGAGAAGGATGACTATGAAGGAGGTGTTGGGGAAAGAACTGGCCTAATGCCCAACTGCAGGCACATTACTGAGCATGAAAACATATGTTTTGTCCATGAATAAGAAATAACGTGCCCAACTCTGACAAGTTATTATCAGTTATTAACAAACTAAATGCTAGGAGGAGGGAGGAGGAGAGGAGAGGAAGAAATGAAACTTAAGAGGATCAGCCCAGAAGATCCAGCATCTAAACAATGGGAGCTCAAAAGAGAAAAAATAAAATAAAATCAAAATAGAAGGAAGGAAATTATCAAAGACAAATCATACTGGAATTTTGCTGAGCTGAAGAACAAGGCTTGAGATTGAAAGTTTATTGTGTGCGAAACACAAATAAACAAACAAAGCACAAAATTTCATCATGAAATTTCAGAGCACCAGCAGTTAAAAAGTACATATAAAAGCATCCAGAAAGTAAAGACAGGTCACATACAAAGAAACAGGCTTCATAAAAGCATGTCATATCTGAAGAGCAACTGTGAAAGCTAAAAGGCTATGGAACAATACCTACAAAATTCTGAAGGAAAATTATTTCCAGCCTAGAATTCTGTTCCCAGACATATTATCAGTTGAGTGTGAAAGTAGAATTAGGCATATTTCCAGACATGCAAGACTCAAAAACTTACCTGTTCTGTACCTTCTCTCATGAAACAAGTGGAATGTGTACTGTGCCAACAAAGAGAGAGAGAGAGAGAGAGAGACATGGAATTCAGCAAAAGGAGAGAATTAAAAATAAGTCTCAAGGCAGGAGTCATAGGTGACAGCAAGCTCCAGGGCCTAGAAAGCAACCAATTCAGATTGAAGCAAGAAAAAGAAGGTTCCAGGGAAAAACAAAACTAAAATATTCTCTGATGTGTTTGACCATATGAAGAATAATTTGGAACATTTAGAAAAAAAAAATAGTGCCAAGCACATAGAAAACTAAACAAATGCAAATAGGAGGCAATTATGAATTCCTAAGGAGAGAGTGCAGTAGGGAGCAGCATAGAAAGGAAACGTCCTAGTACACTTCTTGGGTCAATGGTGAATAATTATTCACATAATTATGTAAAACACTGGATATTGTTAACAATTCTTACTTTCAAATAAAATTTATAATAGTACTGGACTTCCCTGGTGGCACAGTGGTTAAGAATCTGCCTGCCAATGCAGGGGACACGGGTTTGAGCCCTGGTCCAGAAAGATCCCACATGCCGCGGAGCAACTAAGGCCGTGTGCCACAACTACTGAGCCCGCGCTCTGGAGCCTGCGAGCCACAACAACTGAAGCCTGCGCACCTAGAGCCCGTGCTCCCCAACAAGAGAAGCCACTGCAATGAGAAGCCCACGCACCACAATGAAGAGTAGCCCCTGCTCGCTGCAACTAGAGAAAGCCTGCGCAGCAACAAAGACCCAATACGGCCAAAAATAAATAAATAATTTTTTTAAACAAATTTATAATAGTACTATATTATGAGATACGTGGAGAAGGTGAGAAATTGTGAGAAAGAAGCTCAATTATTATTTATCATAATAAGTTGTCGACACATAACCACCAAAATCTATAAAGCAAAAAATATCCATATAAGCCTATGTGCTGGTAATTTTCCCTGTGCTTTTGCAGATCGGTGTTTACCCTTTCCACCCTGCTCTGTGACTCAGAAGGCTGATCTCTCCAGACTGTATCATCTAGGCTCCTTGTCTTTGGCTTCTAGTTGGGTTTGCTTAATGGGCTGCCCTAGTGGGAAATGGGAGGATAAGAAGAGGCAGAAAGAAGGCTATTGTTTCCTTCACCTTCCAGCCTCCCACCCCTTGGGCAGTGACTGCACGCCTCCACTTAAGGCCACAGCTCCTGTACAGCTACAGCTACAGTTCTTACTGGGTTCTGATAATCATTCCCTCGAATCTTGCCTCTTTTAATCCTAGAGTTGGTAATGGCATCATACTACTGTTAGTTCCACTACTGCTAGTCCCAGGTGCTTTACCATCCCTTGTTGTTTCCTTAACTCGGCCCACTCCTTTGTAAATCATTTCTTCATTAAGCTTTTTTAACCCCCCCTTTTCAGGGGGCCATCTGTTTCTGCTGGGACCTGAACAATACAGCATATGAATTAGAACATGGATATTAAAGCTTTAAGAAATAGTTAAAAACTTTTCAAGTATTCACCTCTAAGAAGACTCATGGTTGAAGACGGATGGGGCAAGAAATTATTGTGGTTTTAAACATATGTAATATAAGCCTGTGCTATTCTTTAACCTTTAAATTATAGACATGCATTATTTTATAAAAATTTAAAAATTATTAAATAACAATAAACGTTTTAATTTAAACTATTAAATCAACTGAAAAAATGCTATATAGCACAAATATGGATGAAATTATATATACACAATATATTTTAGATAGACGAGAGAGATTGAGAGAGTAAAGAGGGGTAGAAAGAGAGGGAGAAGAGAGAGGAGGAAGAGAGGGAGAGAGGACAAGAGAAGAATGTACAGTGGTTAGTGGTTATCAATAGGTGATAGGATTTCAGGTAGTGTGTTAGGGTTAGGGTTAGGGTTGGTGTTGGGGTTAGGGTGTGTGTGTGTGAGTGTATGGTCCAAGTTTTCTTCATTGTGCACGTATATTATGCTTATAATAGGCTAAAAAATGTGGGGGAAATTAACCTTCTTTTAGAAATAGATGGTAGAAGAAAAGGGTCTGCAATTTGAAGAACAATACAGGACTTGATTACAATGGGAGAATGTGTGAATATGTTTGTAGACTAAGGGAAAGGAGAAATAGAGAAGGAATTTTAAGATTCATGAGAGAGGATAAGTGAGGCATGGGAAAGTTTGATATAAAAATCACAGGGAGTGCTATTAGAAAGGAGGAGACAGAAAAGTGAGAGAAAAATTTAAAAAGGAAAAATGATATGAAGACATTTTGAGGCAAAGAGTAAAAACGTTGAAGTTTCTTGTATCAGGTTGACTAGCCATTTTCTGCAGAGAAAGTACTAGGTGAGCTCCTACCCTGAGCAGGAATCTTAGAGATCATTGATTCCTGAACCAACTCCTATAAACCAATTGCACCCTAATGCTAAACCCTGATTATAGAGTTATCAGCTGAGTCATCTTGGGCAGTTCACATAATCTTCTAAAGTTTCAGTCATTTGCTCTTAATGTAAAATGAAAATAAAGATAGCACAGATTCTGTTTAAATTATAGGAATTTGCAAGATACAAATAATAATTGTTAAAAAAAATTTAATGAAATATGCAAATAATTTAGTTCTCAAATGATGTATTTGTCTGCTTGGACTGCCATAATAAAATACCAAAATATGCCAAAATAAAATGTGTGACTTAAACAACAGAAATTTATTTCTCACAGTTCTGGAGGCTAAGAAGTCCAAGATCAGATGGTCACCTTCTCCCTGTGTCTTCACATGGCAGAAAGCGTGCTTTCTAGTTCTTCTTCCTCTTCTTATAAGGGCACCAGCTCTATCCAATTAGGGGCTTACCCTTATGACCTCATTTAACCTCCTCACAGGTCCCATCTCCAAGTATAGACACTTTGGGGTTGGGGTTTCAACATATGAATCTGGGGTGGGGGGACACACAAACATTCAGTCCATAACAACAAATGGTAAAGAACTTTTACCTCCAAGAGAGAAAAACAAAAGACACACCGAGGGAGGGGTGGGGTGGAAAGAGGACCAGCCTGTCTTGGAGGAATTAACATGTTTTAATATTATTCTATTTTGAAGAATGAAAATGAAGCCCATTTTTACTTTCTTTTGCTGGTGTCATCTTTAATCACACTTAAAAACTTTCCCAAAGCGTCTACCCATCAATTTCTTAAAGGACTCTACTATTTTTTTTTAAAAATAATAGCACATTTTGGAAAAGGAAAAAGACTGGGGGCAGTATGTGTTGCAGATATTGGAATTTAGGGTTGCCAGATAAAATACAGGACACTGAGTTAAATTTGAAGTTTGGAATCTCATGCAATATTTGAAACATGCATATGCTAAAAAATTATTCATTGCGTATTTGAAGTTCAAATTTAACTGAGTGGCCTCTATTTTCATTTGCTAAATCTAGCAATACTAAAAACTTACCATTATAAAATCGTGGCATGTATGTACAAATACACAGACTGGCAAAATAGAATTAAAAACTCAGAAACAATCACAACTATATAAAAGTAATTAACACTTGATAAAATGGGTATTTCAAACAAGGGGAAAGTATATATAACTTGATAAATGTTACTGAACATATACATACCAGTTAGAAAAAATAAAGTTAAATGCCTACTTCACACTAACCAAAACAATTTGTTGCAAATGGAGAAAAGTGCTAAATTTAGAAAACAACAACTAGAAGGACCAAAAGAAAATGTGGATGAACACTAATCTAACCTAGGGTGTAAAAGATCTTTCTAAAATAAAGCAAAATAGTAATAATAATAATAAAGGAAAAAAAGATAGCTTTTTCTACCTAAGTATTAAACATGTGTATGTTTTTAAAAAATAAAGTGGGGGAAAATTGTCAACATATACAACAAAGGGCAAATACTCTTAATGCCTAAAGAATGAGATGCCATTTTTTTTCCTGCCAATTTGGCAAAACTATTAAAAATGGTACTACTGAGGCTGGCAAGAGTGCTAAGAGAACACAGCCCTGACACACTGCTTGTGGAAGCATAAATTAGTATTTAATCTAGAGAAAACATCCTTCAGAGATGAAAGGAAAGAAAAAACATTTTCAGGTGAAGAAGAAATAAGGGATTTTTGTTACTAGTAGACCTGCTCTAAAAGAAATTCTGAATACATTTTCTTAGCATTTCTTCATGCTGAAGTGATAATACAAATTACTATGATTGTAGTGATGGTTTACTTGACTATATATTTGTCTAAACTTACAAAACTGTATACCAAAAAGAGTGAATTTTACTGTATGTAAAATTTATAAAAAGTAAATTTAGTGTTTTTTTAAAATTTGGATAAAACAAAAGACAATGAATTTATCATCTCAGGTCACTCGAGGAGAGATTTTTTTCCATTTTGTTCTACCTATGGTCAGTCATCAAAATATGAATCAGCAGAAGAGGAATATGCCAACCATCAAAATCCAGAGATAATCCTAAAGCACGATTTGAGCTTCTCTTCACAGTCTCTGAGCTGACACTCAAAACCTCTTTCCAGAACAGCCAATGAGGCTTGACAGAGTTTCAGCATCATTGCCAGACCTCCCCAGGTGGAGCCATTAACAATCAGTGAAATGGCCCAAAAAGAGAGCACTGAAAGGAACATGAGTTTCAAAAATCTGCTAACTGCATTGTCAATTTCTGAATGATTGAGAACTGAACAGAGAGGCCATGGTACCACTTTCCCTGTCTCACACACCTACCATGCTCTGTAGCAGAAATCAACTGTGCAACAACAATCTCATGTTACTGTGTAACCCTGAGGAGGCCAGGATGAGGCTGTCTCTGTCTGGAGTTGTGCTGATTGTCACCCGTCAATCTGTACAGTCAGGAATGTCTGCATGCAGAGCCTCTGGCAGCCAGTTCTACTTTAGACTTGTTCCCAAGTGACACTGGTGATTATTTTTATCTCCTAATGTTATTGTTTAACTAATTCACTAATGATTAAGACAATTTTGAAGACTGAGCAAGCCCCACTAACTAAAGGGCTGCTGCACTTTTGTTAACATGCAAAGGGTGTCCACTGCCTGCAGTTAGCTAATAATGCATTATAATTAATAGTACTTGGGGAAAAGTATCCTGTCAGCGGGAGCCCTGAGGTTGTTTTCCTAAGGTGCCAAGATGATCTCCATTAGGGTTTTTCTGTTTCATTGGATTAAGTGGTTGGTGCTGTACCTACTCTGATTCTTTTAAATTCTAAAAGTAATTTGGGTTCTGATTCCACAAACTCACAGAATTTTCATTAGCATTTTCTTGAACTGACATGTGGGGTGCTGTGATGATAAAAGTGGATAACCGCCTTCTTATTTACTCACCTCCAATTCTGCCTTGCAAAAGCACATCTATCTCAGCAGGAGGGCATGGGCAAGCAAAACCCAGGGGAAGTCAGAATAATGATTCATCTACACCATTAAAGATTTCTCCATTTGCTTGCTTCATCTCATGCTCTTCTCACAGTTTTTTTTTGTTTTTTTGTTTTGTTCTGTTTTTTATTCCCCTGTGTATAGGATCTGCTGTGTTCCATTATTCTTACTTGGTGCTAAAAAGTATATTTTGTATGTAGGGAAATCAATCTTGGATGTCTTATACAATTAACTAGTACATCGCCTAACACCACTTTGCTGGAGTAAGAAAACATGTGATGATGGTTTCTGACACCAGAGCTGTTCGGTGAAAGCCAAGAAAAAGAAAAGCAAATAACAGGGTGACAAGATAGCCAAAGACCCGTCCTCATCTCCCACATCATTATGACTGTAAAATAAGAACACACATAGAATATTTTTGGCAATTTAGTGCCCGTCTCCAGATTCCCCTTCCCATCTCTGCCGTCCTCCGTTGCCCACCCACATTCCAGGGGCAGTGGCAGAAGAGGGATGAACAGCATACACGTCCCACACACCACACTTTGCAAAAGCAAAAAGCACCTAATCATGTAAATATGATGGAACTATCAGAAGTGAAAGAATGTGAGATGAGTTATACATACTGTGAAACAAGAATCATTGTTCTTTTGGTTCTGCAATTATATTTCATTTTTATCAAGTTAGAAATTAAATACACAGGAAACCTCTAATAACTCTGGCTTTCAGTCACGTGGTGGTGAGTCTAGTTGTGTAGTGTGTGCTGTGGGGTAGAGTATCCTATGAATGTCAATCAGGTCAATTTGGTTGATAGTGTTGTTCAGGTCTCCTATTTCCTTACTGATGATTTATTCCTTTACCTGTTCTCTGACTGCTGAGAGAGAAGTATTGAAGTCTCCAGGTGTAACTGGATTTGCCTAGGTGCATGACCTGTGCCACCATCATACATACACCTCCCCAACATTTTTATTATTCTAAACTCTACTATTATGATGATAACCATTTAAAAATGAGGAAACTGGGGGAAGGGGAGGATAAGTAAATTGTACAAGGGCACTCAAATAGGAAATGTAGGGCAGGATTCAAACTGAGGTAACTTGACTCCAGAGTCTCTGGGACTCTTCAACCCCATGATATTCTGTATCCTGTCTCATCTGTGAATGTCAAGAGCAGGTCAGATGAGGCCATGACTTTATTCACCGGTTACAATGCATCTGCAGCACAAGTCAACTTCTAGCGAAGCTCAAGCGCCACCCCGCCTCCACACTCTCCCACTTCCACCCCGACTCAACACAATCCCATCCTCCCCTCAAGGAGCATTAGAGGGGAAGCTCTGAAGGTATGTTGTTAGGAGTTGCAGCTTTCAGTGGGCCAGAAGAAAGTAAAAGCCCTTGCTTTGGCATGAAGGGCTCTTTGGGGTTCTTTCCAGCTTCTCTCGGTTCTTAGCTTCCTCGACTTTGGTCTGTTCGGGATGCTGGTGTGGATAGGTCTGAGCCCTGCCTTGAGAGGGGCCTCCACCCCGAAGAAGCCTAGAGGTGGGGAGATAGAGCCAGTACTGCTCTGAAGGGTAGCAATTCACCTGTCTTTGCTTCCTTTTGTCATCAGTGTGGATAAGACCCCAAAGGTCAAGTATGGAGTGTGGGCTTTGAGGAAGGACCTGTTCTCAGATTAGCTTTAGGTTAGAAAGGCAAAAGGGAGTCCTCCTTCATTCACAGTTCACTGAGTTTAGCAAGGCCAGAATGTCTCAAAGGAGTGGGGTCAAAGTAATACAGGAATAAGTAATGTGTATCATCCTGGAATATGGCTTCTGTGTAGAGATCTCCTTGGGACACTGTAATGGTGGGCCACTGGCCACTTCTGTTTTCATCAGAGTAAAACTCAAACCATAAGATTCTCCATGGGAATGGAATAACCACTTCTAAACCTAAGAAATGTAAATTCCCATTCAGAATGCAGCTGAAGAACTGTTCTGCCGTAGGCCTCAAAGATATTTTTCAGACCTGAAGGCCCTTCTGATGTGGATTAGGGCAAACTTTGGATCCAGTGCAAGACAAGCAGGCCAGTGCATCTGATATCTTGAAAGCAAGAGATGACCAACCACTCTCTCTAATCAGTTGAAGAAGGACTGTGGGGTCTGAACACCAAATCCAAGGCTGCTATCCAGGCACTTTGGGAGACCAGCTGCCAAAGGCACCCAGACAAACCCAGCAAAGCGGTGTTTATCTTGCTGCATTTACCACAGAGTCTGACCTCAGCCTTGTGGGCTCAGAAAATCAGTCCCATAGGGTCCCAGAGCTGCCTGTCTGGCTTCAGGGATGCAGTGCATGTAGAGGTAAAGAACGGGGACTCTGAAGCCACAGCACCTCAGTTTGCATCCGGGCTTTACTCTTTACTAGCTGCAAGTTACTTAACTTCCCTGTGCCTCTGTTTCCACATTTAAAAAATTATGATAATAATAGTTAGCTACCTTCTAGGGTTGTTGTAAGAATTAAATATGAGTTAATATTTGAATAGTGTTAAGACTAGTGTCTGGCACATAGTCGGTGCTTTTTGAGTGTTATTACAAAATTAATAAGAGACTGGTCATAATACCATAGTGGCAAATTATTGTACAGTGAGAAAACAGAGTTGTTGAGCAATCTGGAATTTCATGTTGACCTGACCTGGCTCCAAGGGAAGCCAAAGCAACATGGTTTTTACTGAACATGGAATGTTAGCAAGCAAGGGGAGTTGTTATGACCTGAAGTGTCTAGTAGCATTAGGCTCTGAGATTGCTTCAGATTGGAACATTCCTACTATAGATATGTTAGTATATTTATCAGGCAAGAATTATGGGCCTGGTGTGTGTGGGGGGTCATCTGGTTGCTATACGGTTACCTTGCATATCTCTACATTGATATATTGCAGCAGTTGTAATAATGATGATGATGAGAATAATAATAATTTGGTGACTACTTAGTATGTCCATTATAAACATTTTCTCATTTATTCCTCACAACACTCCTACAAAGTCAACACTTACAGATGAGGAAACCAAGACTTAGAGAGATAAACATGGTCTCTCTGCACTTTTGCCCTTGCAGTTTCCTTGCCTGGAACACACACTTGCCAGTCACCTGGATCACTCCTATTCATCCTTCAAGATTCAGTTCTAGTGTTCCCTATTCTAGAAAGCAGGCCCAATTACCCTTCCTGAAGCCTCCTCTGGGCTAGACACCCTTCCTGTCTTCCCCCAGTCCTCTGCATGACCTCTGCAAAGCACTCACTGCATCGTATTAGAATGTTCTTAGCTGCCTCTTCCACTAGGGCAGGATGTGCCTTGTTATGACTATATCTTCTTTCTTCCCAGAGCTGCTTAATATCTGGCAGAAATGGTTATTCAGTAGAATGACTACAGTGCCTGGTACTGAGTAGATACTCAAATACTTGGGGAATCACAAATTAGATAATAGTAAAGGCTTTAAGTATCAAACGGGTGATGGACTAAGGATCGTTTAAGGTCCAGTTGTGAGACACCACAGTTTTGAGATTCAGATTTGAGCCTGGCTAGCTTGAATAGATGATGCCAAACTTCATGGAGAAAAGAAGTGATTTCAAGAGGAAGATAAGGAAGTCAGTTTTGAGTTGAAATGAGAAAAAAAATTACCCCTTCTAAGTTGGTAAACTTATCTAAAAGTGGAGGACCCACTTTTTTTAAAAGGAAAAAACCCCACAGTGTATTATAATGTTATCCTATACTACACTAATTCTAATTTTCAAATGTAAATCTCTACACAGTTGCTAGGCATTATAGTAGTTCGACCCTAGAAATAATCCAACTTGAGTCATATCCTCAAAGAATAAGCTGCTCAGTTACATAACTCAGATTATATATTGAAAGGCATGAAAAGGCCACACAGGAGGGGAGGGTGAGCCCATCCGTATTACCAAATGGCCATTGCAGCAGTAGCAGTGGGCCTGCAAGTTTCCATTCACAGCTTTGATTTACCGTTGACCTCTACTGACTACCCCCGTGATCTTCACCAAGGTGTCTCATGGAGTAGTCATTCTTTTCTGCCATCTAAGGGCTTCATGAATTGTAAATCAATTCAAAACTGATAAACACACATCAACTCCTACTTAAACTCTGTTGCATAGTTGTTTCCATTAGTCTAAAATCTGTTATAAACCTTTCACACTAGGAAACCCATGGTGAGACTCTCTCTCAGTAGAAAGCATATTTATTTCAGTTAAGCCTTGGAAACTAGCATAAAAAGTAACATGGTTTCTTTTGTCTTGTTTCTAATGCTTCTTCATTGCAGGGGTCTCTGGCAGAAGGCTGGTTTTGATTGTCATAATTAGATTAGATGTCATAATCTAAATTTCATTGCATGTATGGATTGATTCAATAGTAACAAAGCAGAATGGTCGCCAATTCTCTGCTGTTGAGCAAAGTTTAATCTGAGTGTTGTGGGAATATTAATTCCTTTACGGAATTCAATGCAAGATAATGTGCTCATGTTCTTACGCAAATCTGTAATTTCAAACTGTGTTTGCCAATAACAGTGTCACTATAGTACAAAATCAAAGTTTAATGTGTTTGTGTTCACATGCTTTCAAAATGAGTTTCAGAGTCCACCTGTAGTACAGATAAGCTCTGAAATCTGCTATTCTGGATTTTATCCAGGGAACTCTCTGCAAACAACAGGCTGTGTGATTATTTTAACTTGTGAAAATCACCCCTCCTTAGGCTGTCCATTTCTGTTAGACAGCTCTAAATACTGGAAACTACTTCATTAAATTGAACCAAAAGCTGCCTCCCTGAAATTTCTTCCATTTTTCAGGTGGGAATATCTTCCAGGTAAAAGCTACAGGGGCCCAATTTCAACCTATCACAAAAATAACTTTCTAACGATCAAAAGCTTTGGTGGACAGTGAGCTCCATATTATTAACGTGACTACTGCGTGAATTGAGTGTACGTGAATTTGCATGTATAGATGCTCCTCAACTTATGATGAGGTTACGTCCCAATAAACCCATCATAAACTGAAAACATCGTAAGTTGAAAATCCATTTTATACACCTAACCAACTGAACATCACAGCTTAGCCTAGCCTACCTTAAGCATGTTCAAACACAGGACATGTAGGGTATCGGTTGTTTACCCTCATGATTGCATTGACTGGGAGCTGAGACTCACTGCCACTGCCCAGCATCGTGAAGGAATATCATACCACATATTGCTAGCCTGGGAAAAGATCAAAATTCAAAATTTGAAGTCCAGTTTCCACTGAACGCCTATCACTTCTGCACCAGTGTAAAGTCAAAAAATCTTAAGTTGAGCCATCGTAGGTCGGGGATCGTATACTATATGCCAGACCCTCTTTACCTATATGAAATCTTCTATCACAACAGCATCTTTAAGTGGGCACTACTATTATCCCATTTTAGAGAGTAAAAAAAAGGCACAGGGATTTTAAGCAACTTGCCTGAAATCATACATGCAGATACTAAATGAGTAGAGTCAGGACTCAAATCCAAGGAATATAACTCCACTGACCATACTGCAAAGCCCTGTGTATTACATCACCACTTGACACAGAAAATTCTAGCAGCAAAGAGGCTTGAACTAAATGACATCTGAAGTCTTTTCCCACCCTGAGAATATATGGCACAGGAAATTCTCATGCAATGTGAACATTTCCCCTTAAATGTTCGTCAGAGTCTGGAATAATTGCCTCTCTTCTGTGCCCCCCGGAAGTGTGTACTTCTTCTATAATGGCACCTATCCAATGACTTTATTTATTGTGTTTCTCTCACATAAAACTATACTTCCTCAGATTAATGACTACTTGTACCTTCTTCATCATTATATCCTGAGTACCTTGCACAGATCCTGGCACACAGTAGGCAATCAATAATTATTTGTTAGATAAATGAATGAAGTATATAATGAACCAATGGTAACATCCTATTGTTCTACAATTTTAATTGCTGTCTTACTGCAGAAATAGATGCTGGAATGAAACCTAGGGAGAAAAAAAAGAAGATATACATACTTGAAGTTAAGGGTCTTTAAAAAGCTTATCCTCGGGCTTCCCTGGTGGTGCAGTGGCTGAGAGTCCGCCTGCCGATGCGGGGGACATGGGTTCGTGCCCCGGTCCGGGAAAATCCCACATGCCGCGGAGCGGCTGGGCCCGTGAGCCACGGCCGCTGGGCCTGCGCGTCTGGAGCCTGTGCTCTGCAACGGGAGAGGCCACAACAGTGAGAGGCCCGCGTACCGCAAAAAAAAAAAAAAAAAAAAAAAAAAGCATATCCTTTTATGCTTATTGTATGTTGCTTACTAATAAAAGAATAGAATATAAATATTTAAGAATAGGAGATTATTTAAATAAATTATGATCTGTTCACCCAGTGGAATATTGTACTTCTATTAAAAATGATGCTGAAAAATAATAATAACATGGAAATACATTCTCAATACATTAAATTTTTTAAAAATTAAACCCATTTTTTGTGCATGTCAGAAAGGAAAAGAGGAACAAAATGGTATATACACATAAACGTTACTGAAAGGATGTTATAGCCCTATATAGCAATAATGTTTTTCTCTGCTGTAGAATCAGAAACCAATTTTTTTACAGGTGAAGGGTTTATTTCACTTATCTCTATTTTCTAAATTTCTACAATAAACATGTATTACATTAGGAAAGAGAAAAATAAAAAGTTTTTGTAAATGCCTTGCATGTGCTGTGTAACTATTCTTAAATTCATGGGCATCAACCAAAAGTTCAGGGCAACCTAAAAGAAGTTTCCAGCCTTTTTCTTTAAAACTACTAAGTTCATCTGTTTTGCACTATTAATAACATAATACAACCACTTCTGCTTTATCTTAAAATTAATGGTATTTATTTGACAACTCAGTGTAACAGCTTGGTATGCACTTTCTTTTGGAAGTTCCCCATTTGTAACATTAAAAACAGGAAAAATGTCAGCTGGTGAATGCATTCTTTTTTTTTTTTTTTTTTTTTTTTAGTTAGAGGGTAGATGAATGGGGGTGAGAAGCATTCTGATTGTCTATAAACAAAGCTTTAATGAAGATGTGTCAGAGCATTATTAAAGTGTGGTTCTACTTTTCCAGAAAAAAATCTAAAGATCAGTTTATATAGCTTTATTTTTTACCTTATCGAAATATACAGAATTTTAATATGCGTATATTGTCTCTGACCTAGTTATAATGTGTGTCTGCATTGCTGTTTAAAATGTCCATTCATTATGTAATGTAATAAAAGAGAATCTTCAAAAATGTATTTAACATGAATGTTATCTCTAGGTGTTGTCATCATAAATACTGGAATTTATTTTTAAATTATTGAATATAGTAGGTGTGTTTAAGATAATAAATCAGCCTCCAAACAGTAATGTTTAATTGATAATCATTTATTAACATGCTTTGAAAAGTTAAATTGTGAAACAAAAAAAAAGTTTTCTTGTTTTTTTGCTAAATATGAATAAATTACCTGTATAAACTAATAAGAAAGGAATGGGTTCAACTTACTACCCATGTACTCAATTATCTTTTTTTACCCAATACTTTAGTTGAAATACTGTATATAGGCATGTGTAAGGGGAAGAGGTGACTCTTGGGAAATATTTTTTCAAAGTGGAAACAAAAGCACCATAGACCATCATCACCCAAACTTGACTAAAGTGTTCAGAGGCTACTGTGCTAGCACAAATCTCCTCATGCTTTTACCTTTCTCCACTGATTGTAACAAATGCACTAACTCCCATGAAGTGGTTAAAACCAAACAACCAAACGAGAAGCAATAACAAATTCTTTATAATAACAAGTACCATGGAAAAGAGAAACAAGTGCTGGTTGTAGAAATGAAAAAATCAAACAGGGGTAAGACAGTGATAGTTCCTGGCCTAGAACTATATAATCTGGGGGGAAAATTATATACAAAAATTCCAGGCAAAAACAGTTTTTCTAAATGTTTTCTTTAGGTCTTCCTATTTTTTCCCTCCAATAACATCAGACTTTGCAATTTCTAAAAAATGTTATGCCAAGATTTCAACTACTTAATTTTTTTCCCCTGCCATAACAACAAAAAAGAAAGGGTGGAGGGCTTTCCTGGTAGCGCAGTGGTTGAGAGTCCGCCTGCCAATGCAGGGGACAGAGGTTCGTGTCCCGGTCCGGGAAGATCCCACATGCCACAGAGCGGCTGGGCCCGTGAGCCATGGCCGCTGAGCCTGCGCGTCCGGAGCCTGTGCTCTGCAACAGGAGAGGCCACAACAGTGAGAGGCCCGTGTACTGTAAAAAAAAAAAAAAAAAGAAAGGGTGGAGAGAGAGAGAAAAACAGGGTAAGAGAGAAGGGAAAATGTGGTGGGTGAGTAGTGCCACTGCTGGCTCTTATAAAGAATTCAATTGTCAGTGATACGGGTAATGATCAGGAAATAGTTTTTAATGAGGAGGGGAGGATGTGCAGAGGAGAATGCTCCTGTGACTCACTGAGAACTGGCCCTCCTTCCACCTATTTGTGGGAAGGGTTAGACTTCAATGTCCAATATTGGGAGAAGGAATAGAGAGTGGTGGGAGTGATGGTCCAGCTGTGAGCATGAAGTAATCAAGAATGTAAGCAGCTCCGTCTCTCCAGACCTTGGAGTCATATATATACACAATAACCTGGGAACAATTTATCATCATTACAAGACTTCCCTACAAGCCACAGAAATTCTTTGCATTACAAAAACAGAGTATTTAGTTAAACCTCCTTCTCAAAAGAAATTGTTTATATTGAGAGACAGCAATGTGTTTACAAAACAAAACAAAAAAACCAAAGTATTTTTTTAAGATAGAGCTATGGTAGGTAAAAGGCAGTAACTTGAAGAAAAAAAATTACGATTGAGAGTTATAACATTAAAAATAAGCATATAGTGGGTGTGCAATACCTCCGAAGACACTGTCCATCCTAAGAAATAGTGCCTAGATATTTAGCTGATGTGGATAGAAGATATATTGGGTTGGCCAAAAAGTTCGTTCGGGTTTTTCCATAGCATGAAGAACCCAAACGAACTTTTTGGCCAACTCAATATTTGGAGTCCAATCTGGGTGTACAGGGATTGTCCTCAGAATAGCACTATAACTAAAGATAAGCAAATCTAATCAAATATGAACAATCTGACTGCTTGGAGACTGGGATGTGGCAAGGAGTGATATCTTCTTGGAGCATGTGAAAAAATATATATTAAGAACTGCATAGAGCAACATGGATGAATTCCACAGGCCAGTGTAGAGCAAAAGATACCAAATGCCAAAAGGTCCATAAAGTATAGCCCATTTACATGATGCTCTAAAGTAGGCAAAACAAATCTGTGTGCCAAAATTAAGGATACTGGTTTTGGGGAGGCAGAGGATGAAGTCTGGTTTTGACTAGGGGGACAAGAGGGAAGTTACTGCACTGCTAATAATGTTCTCTAACTTCATTTGGGTGATGGCAATATGATGTGTATACATTTGTAACAGTTCATTGAGTTCTTAAGTATAAACTTAAAATTTGTTTACTTCTCTGTGAGACTTTACCAAGTTAAGGAAAAAAAGGAAACATATGCACTTTGCAAAAATGGGACGCTGTATTAAACAACCTAAATCATTCTGGTTACCAGAGAGACCCACCCCATTATGAGACGTGTGTAGTGCAAATATTCTTATGGCCTTCGTGACACTTCCATCAGGATCATTCCTCTCCCTTTTCTCAGTCTCTTGAGTAGCCTTCTAAATGCTTGTTCAATCTCCCGGGAAGGCTAGCACAACTCTGGAGCCAGAGAGACCAGGGTTTACATTTTGCTCTCATCACACTGACCAGTTTGGGGAGCTTGGGCATGTTCTCCATGCCTTGGTTTCTTCATCTGTAAATGAAATGCTAAAATGTAAAGCACCTGACACATTGACATTTTAATAAATGTTCACTCATTATCTCGTTTCCCTTCCTAGGAGTAATAAATGCAAATTATCCTGGTCACTGGTATGTACTCCTCTGAATAATACTTCAGCATTACTGTGTGTAGCTGTCCTGAGAGCTGATCCTCCACTGGAGAGACTGCAAGGTTCCCATCTCTGGGTTGTACAAAGTTGAGGTCAGACCCCACTGTGGAAAAGGCAGCTTTGTGAGGCCCCAACTGAGAAACATGCCTGCCTCCCCTCCATCCACTCCCCTTTCTACAGGAACAGCTGACGGACAAACTTTCTTAGGTGACTGATGCTTCTTTCAACCTGATTGTAGAGTGTGCTTCTCCCATACCACCTTCCTGTCCCTTTACACAAATAGTTCCCCAGAACCCATGATGAGCTGCCACATGAGATCAGCCCAAAGCAATCCGTACCCTCCACACATTCCCACCACTTAGCTTACCTGGGAGCCTTTCACAAAGCTCATCAGGCCATTTGAATTTGTATATTCAAAGATAACATTCTGGTGATAAATTCTAGCATTTTTTGTAATTTAAAATAAGAATAGAGTAACTGCCTTCTTGTGTGGCTGGCAGCCTGCTGCTTGCAAAATACCTACAGCTACTGCTGCCCAAATTACTGAGTACTGTTTACCGCAGACAGTGGTGGTGTGGCTTGGATGGTGCTAGGCCACTAAGGATTGCTGCGTGCCCCGTGGCCTCTCTATCACTCTCATTTCCTAGTTGCCAATGGCAACTACAATCAAAGTGCCTCTTCAGTGTAACCACCAGCATCTTTTGGCCTAGTGTGGCCTAGCTGCTTCAGCTGAGACAATAACACTAATATGTCACTCATTTAAGACAGTGGTTCTGAACCCTATCTGCACATTAGAATCACCTGAGAAGCTTAAAAAACAATTACCTTTGCCTGGCTCCCCACGTACTCCCATACTGCCCGGGATTCTGGCTTAATTGTTCTGGGATGACATTGGTCATGGTTACATTTTAAAAGTTCCTTAGGGGAATCTAATGTGTAGTCTGGGCTCAGAACTACTGATTTAAGAAGTCTAAAGTCTATCCACCATATATGAATACTGGGTCTATCTGGGTGGTGAAGTTACATACAAATTCTATTCTCTTTTCTGTTGTTTTTGTTTACTGTTTTCCAATCTTTAAAATATGAAAATGTTTAAATTGCATATTAAAATTTTTTTTTCAAAAGTGAAACATACAAGTAAAACATGAAGTTAAATTTTTATTCCCATTTTTATTAAAGTCATATCCCTACTTTGGAATAAATTTGAGGTACATTGTAGAAATAATAATCAATGACAGTTATCTTTTAAAAAATGGGATTAATATAAATCATACATACTCCATGTATTTAACATGGTATCATGATTTGAAGAGTTATTTTAGAATCCTCCCTACCCACAAATAGCTCCACAGTGTCAGGACTCCCTTTCATTACCCTTTCCACTCCTTCTCTAAGTTAGATTCAGGCTCTTACACATATCTGGACCCCCCTCAGGCCCACTCATCTTAAGGACCTATCTCTAGGTAGACAGGAAGGATATAAGAGACCCTTTTTTGATGAAGATTGGGCTTAAAATCACTTACACAAGATGCTCTGTTTACTGGTGGCTTGACTTGACTTGCGTAGATCTGGAGCATATACCTACCAACTACAGATAATGAAGTTTTCCAGAGTCCCCAACAAGGGGAGAACACTCTTTGGTGAGATATATACTGAGAATTTAGGGAGAGTTTACATAAAAAGGCATACCAGTCCTAGTTCCTTGATGAACTACAAAATGCCTCTCACCCCCTTTCCTCTCACTGGGCAACTCTCCTTTCTTTATTAAAATTGACATCGTCATTTATTATCCCATACTAGTGTAATTGTTTGTATGAAATAGCTTTCCACATCAAAGAAGTATCGGTCTAATGTGCCAATAGTACTAATGTTAAGAAACCCTAGCTTACATATATGACTTTATTTGTATTTTCTGAATGTTACTTTACTCACTTGTAAAATGGGAATAAAAATACCTTCAAAGTATTTTCTGACTCTCAAAAATAAAAATGATTTACTCAAGATCACCTACTCAGTAAACAATAACACTGAGTATTGTTCCTAGATTTCTAAGAGTAGTTATCGTCCTACTACATTGCAAACTTGGTATCTGCTTGATTTCTCTGGTTCTCCTACTTGTACTCCTGTGCCCCTCTATTCCTAAGCATGGTAACTGCACTTCTTAACCTTCTTTGGGTTCCTCATCTTTTCTGGCCTCTAATACTGTCTTCCCCGTGTCATCATTTGGCCCTTCCGGTCCCCTGGTTCTGTGTGAGGCCCAAGGACTAGTGTTACAGACTGAAATTTCTTCCTGTTTTACTGAATTTTATGTATACGATAGAATAACTTTTGAGATACATTATTTTCTAAAAATAAATTTTGTTATTGTTTTCTTAATTAGCTCATCATTAAAACTTAAAAAAACAAATAGCAACAGAGAAAACTGAAAATAATCTCCAAACTTAGAAATACCTCTGCCATCACATTCAGTCTTTTTTCTATGAATATATTTTTTCCTTCCATTACAAGGTATTGTGATGTCAACACTATCCTGTAATTTTTTTCCACTTAATACAGCAGGAACCTCTATGTCACTAAATATTATTCCCTAAATATTTAGAGAATTCTCAACTCACTAATTATTATTAATGGCTTCATAGCAATTCATCGTATGAATTTGTTTAACCAAGCCTGTATTGTTGGGTTATTTCCAACTTTTATCTTTTATAAACATGCCCTTCCAAATATTCGTCAAATAAACCTTACAGTATTGTTATCATGTTCTTACCTAGGAGTGGAATATAGGGATCAAATGACAGGCAAAAGTTTAATAGTTTTCACATATAGTGTCAAATTGAATGGAAATTTTACTTCAAATTGGTTAATAAACCATGGACATCCTTCATCCAGGTTGGTTTCTCGCTATAGTGGCCCCTCATTGCATATCTGTGAAATGAGAAACCAGAGGAAGGCTGGCAATTGATGGTGATTAGTCAGCACTTTCACCACTACTGTAAACTAGCTTTGAATAATCCTGAAATTCAATCCCGCTGACCTTCAGGGAGTGCCACATAGTACAAACATAAACACAATGTGGAGACTATAAAGACAAACTGCCTACCTTGAAAGTGTTTATAATTTAATTATATAATTATTACATAATACAAAACGTGAAAATAAGAAAACTACAAAGTGCTGTGTGAAGATTTCTGAATGGGTTGCTTGGGAAGATTACATAAAGAAAATGAATTTAATCTGGGCTTTGATGCGAATAAGGTCAAACTTTGTCTAGTGTTGGGCAGAAGGGCACCTTGGGTATGGAGACATATGAAGTGAAACACTCAAGGGCAACAAAGTGTCTAAAATTCATTTTAAAAAAAGGACAGCAATCAAGGTGTCTCATGAGTAGAGATAATGCAAGGCAATAATGGGAGATACCCTGGGGAAGCAGGCTGGTATCAAACTTAACACTTTGCTGAGGAGTGGAAATTATTTGGAATGAAATGGGGAGCTGGTGAAGGGGAGAGAAATGTTGCAGGAAGGTCACTGTGTCAGCAGTGTGGATCAAAGTAGTCTTTGGCGTAGGGAATCATTACAGCAGCCCCAGTGAGAAGTAAGTAAGGGCCTGGAAACAGAAAGGGACGGGAGAGAGGCAGACTGAGACAAAGAAAATTTATAGCTGAGACTCTTCAATTTATGTAGAACATAATAATGCAAGAAAGAGTGAACACTGGCAAAATTTAAAAGCTGGATTTATAGTCTGTGACCCCTCCCACCCAAATTTTTCCTAAATAAATATCCAATTAATTGCCAACAGACTGTTGGCCTGTTTATTTAGCTATATTTGAAAAGCACGAGCACCACCTAGTGACAATAACTCAGATTGCCCCCCCAAACGTCCTGAATTCCATCTTTTTTTCTTTCAATTTTTCATATGAAAACATTTCACACATACATAAAAGTTGAAAGAATACTAAAATAAACACCCCTATACCACTGTATACCATCATCTTTATTTACCAGTTGTTAATGTTTTGTCACATTGGCTTTAGCTCTTTCTATAAGTGTATATATGCTAAGCCCTTTGAAGGTAAACTGTAGACACTGAAACACTTCAAATCCAAAATTTTCTGCATGAAGTTTCTAAGAAAAGAATATCCTCTACATAAACATAATACCATCACCTTACCTGAAAAATTAACAATACTTTTACATCATCATATAATATGCTATTCAAATTTCACAAAAAATGTTTTCAAGTTTGTATTTCTTAATCTAAGATCTAATCAAGACTTATGTTTTGCACTTGATTATGTTTCTAAGTACTCTTTTAATCTAGAACAATTTTCACTACCTTTTTTTTTTTTAACTTCCCATGACATTGCCAGTTTTTTAAAGCATCCAGGCCAGTTATCTTGTAGAATGTCCCACATTCTGGATTTGTCTTATTATTACCCTCAAGATTAGATTCATATTAAATATTTTGATAAGAATACATCATAGGTGACTTTGTGTATTTTTTACTGCATCACTCCAGGAAACATAATATCCGGTTGTCCTACCATTGGTGTTGCTAAGTTTCATCACTTGGTTAAGTAGTGACTGCAAATACGCCCTACGTCATGAGTGGGGTGTTACTTTGAGGCCATGTGACTATCTTGACCTTAACAAAATTTTAGCCAAAGGTTTTAACATAAAATGACAATCCTTACTTGAATCAGTTTATTATACTTGGAATTGCAAAATGATGATATTCTATCATTCTTTTTTTTTTTTTTTCCCCGCGGTACACGGGCCTCTCACTGTTGTGGCCTCTCCCGTTGCGGAGCACAGGCTCCAGACGTGCAGGCTCAGCGGCCATGGCTCACAGGCCTAGCCGGTCCGCAGCATGTGGGATCTTCCCGGACTGGGGAACGAACCCGTGTCCCCTGCATTGGCAGGCGGACTCTCAACCACTGAGCCACCAGGGAAGCCCTATCATTCTTTTGACATATATTAAACAGAAACAAATTAACCTAACTATAAATCAATCTGATAAAATAACAAAGGAGAAAATAATTGAGATTCAAGTAGATTTTGACCAAGTACTCTGTACATCCTTAGTGTAATATATTCTAAAGACAAAAGGAACTGAAAAAGAGATCTTAAGCCTTACTTAGTTAATACATTATTAGTAATTATACAGGTATTGTAATTCTGAAACTTTTCAATGTAATTGTAGAATAAAGCAAATAAGTATATTCATGAAATTAGGAAAAAAGATTTCACTGTAAGATAAAAGAGATACACAAATAAAATAAAATCAAGTATGGAAAAATGTTATAATGTTACATTAGAATTAGAAATATCAATATTACCTCACAATTTAAGAAAAAATTACTTCTTGGTTCTGTCCACTAATCATTTAAACAATGGAATTACAGTAGCAACAGCATACCTAGCACCCAGATCTTGGTTTTTCATATGCTTACTAGTCATTTGAATTTCTTCCTTTGTGAAGTGTCTGCTCAAATCTTTTCTCTGTTTTTATTTTTGTTTGTGTCTTATGATGGACTTCTTTCTATGTTCTGAATACGAGTTCATTATCAGATATATGTTTCGTGAATATTTTCTCCCATTCTATGGCTGTATTATTTATTTTATATTCTTATTTATTTATTTATTTTTGGCTGCATTGGGTCTTCGTTGCTGCGCGGGCTTTCTGTAGTTGCAGCTAGCAGGGATTACTCTTCGGTTTTCTTTTGGTCTAATAGTCCTCTCAATTATTGAGAGAAGCAGGCTAAAGTATCCCATTATGATCATGGATTAAAATTTTTTTCCTTTTACTTCCATGAAATTTTGCTTTATATTTTTTGAGGCTATGTTAATAGGGGGAAAATATTTTGTAACATTATACCTTCCTGGTGGATTAAAACTTCTGTCACCGTGAAGTGGTCCTCTATCTCAGTGATGCTCTTTAATATTTTCATGATACATCATTTTTGTTTATTTATATTTAATCTTTTTGTATCCTTATATTTTATTTTATTTTTTATTTTTATTTATTTATTTTTGGCTGTGTTATGCCTTTGCTGCTGCTCACGGGCTTTCTCTACTTGCAGTGAGCGGGGGCTTCTCTTGTTGTGGAGCACAGGCTCTAGGTGCCCAGGCTTCAGTAGCTGTGGCTCGCGGCCTCTAGAGCACAGGCTCAGTAGTTGTGGCGCACGGACTTAGTTGATCCACGGCATGTGGGATCTTCCCGGGTCAGGGCTCGAACCCATGTCCCCTGCATTGGCAGGCGGATTCTTAACCACCGCGCCACCAGGGAAGTCCCTGTATTATTTATTTTCTTAATGAGCAGTTTTTAATTATGATGAAGTGCAATTCATACATTTTTCTTCTTTTATAATTACGCTTTTATGTGTCCTTCCCAAAAAACCTTTGCCTACCAGTAAGTCACAGATATTCTTCTTATATTCTCTTCTAAAAGCTTTATAATTTTACTTTTTATGTATAAGTCTATAGTCTATGTAAAATAAAATTTCGCATGTACATCTTTTATTAAATACCATCAAGTGCTTAATCATCTCCAACTTTGTTTAGATATTTCACATTTGTTGACTACCATAAAACAAACATTAAATGTCAAAATAAATTTTTAGGAACATAAGTTTTTTCCTTTTTTAAAATTTTATTTTATTTTATTTTTATTTTTTTTAAGTTTCGGGGGCTCTGGGATGAGCACGGATGCCGCTCCACCTCCCTCCGCCGCCATTTACTGCACCCCGGCCCGGCCCCCGACGCGACCACACTGACACTGACAGCCTTTCCTTTTTTTTTAAATTGTAGTTGACATACAGTATATCAGTTTTAGTTGTACAACATAGCAATTTGACATTTATATGCATTACAAATTGATCACCACAATATGTCTAATAACCATCTATCACCATAGAGTATTATTGACTACATTCCCTATGCTGTACATTACATCCCCGTGACTAATTTATAACTGGAAGTTTGTGCCTCTTAATCCCCTTCACCTATCTCCCTCACCCACCAACCCCCCTCCCATCTGGAGATCATCAGTTTGTTTTCTGTATCTGTAAGTGTGTTTCTGTTTTGTTTGTTTGTTTTGTTTTTTAGATTCCACATATAAGTGAAGCTATACAGCATTTGTTTTTCTCTGTCTAAACTTACTTCATTTAGCATAATGCCCTGAAGCTCCATCCATGTTGTCACAAATGGCAAGATTTCATTCCTTTTTATGGCTGAATGGTATTTCATTGTAAATATATACCACATCTATTTTTATCTAAAGTGAGTCTCTTCTCAGCATATACATGGGTCTTGTTTTTTTTATCTATTCAGCCACCCTATGTCTTTTGATTGGAGTATTTAGTCCATTGACATTTAAAGTAATTATGGATAGGTATATTTATTGCCATTTTGTTCATTGTTTTCTGGTTGTTCTGTAGTTTTTCTCTGTTCCTTTCTTCTTCTCCTGTTCTCTCCTGCTGTGATTTGATAACTTTGTTTAGTGTTGTCTGTATTCTTTCTCTCTCTCTCTCTTTTCTTCTTTTTGTATCTGTCATAGGGTTTTGGTTTGTAGTTACCATGAGGGTCATGTATAGCAACCTATGTATACAATAGTCTATTTTAAGTTGATGGTTGCTTAAGTAGCACTTTAGTGCCTCTCTTATAGATAGCATAGAGTTGGGTCTTGCTTTTTTTATCCAATTTGATCATCTCTGCATGTAAGTTGGAGTGTTTCTAGGTGCCTTATTATAATAATGAAATGTAATTATTAATATAGTTTAAGTCTATCATTTCACTATTTTGCTTTCTACTTGTGCTACCTGGTTTTTGTTCCTCCATTCTTCCTTTTCCTTTTTTTTTAGTGAAATATTTTAATTTTAAAAATTTAATTTACCTGCTGCTTTTTAGTTATACTTCTTTGCCTTAAATATTTAGTAGTCACTATAGAGATTACAATATATATCCTTAAATTTTCTCAGTCTACTTAGAGTTAATATTACTCCACATAAAATGTGGTAACTATGCAATCAGTTGGTTCATAAAACCTCTCATCCTTTAGGCTATAGTTGTAATATGTAATGCATTATATTTACATATGTTATAAACTACAAAAGAGTATTATAATGTTTGCTTTAAACAGTTATATGTACTTTAAATATGTGCTTATGTGTACATATATTGTATATATGTATACTTGTGTATATGTATATTTTAAAATAAGAGGAAAAACAATCTTGTGTTTACATACATATTACCTTTTCTGATGCTACTATTCCTTTCTGAAAATCTGAGTTTCTTTCTGGTTTTATTTCCCTTCAGCCTATAGAACTTCCTTTCACATTTCTGCATTAAGTTTTCAGTGGTTACTATAGGGATTACAATATACGTCCTTAACTTTTCTTGATCTACTTAGGTCTGCATGTAAAAAATTCTATTTTACCTTCATTTCTCAAGAACATTTTTACTAGAGAGAGAATTCTAGTATGACAGTGTTTTTCTTTTATTCCTTTAAAAATTTTGATCTAGACTTCTGCCTCCAGTCAAAATTTTGTAAAAAGGATGAGATTTACTCTCTGCCTTAATGACAACAACAACGAAAACCACCCAGACAAAATACATCAAACAACAGTTTTCAAGGTATTAGATAGTAGAAAACAGAGAACAGTAGTCCCCAACAGACAGAAAACAAACAAGGGAAACTAAGGGAAAAAGTCAGAGCCCAGCAGTCTTCCTAAGTTGAGAAGATGGAGCTGAGAGTACAAAGAGGCCACAGCAGCTAGAGTTCAAAGGACAAAATATTGGAGAAGAGAATGCTGCACAGAGAAAGAGCCCCAGAGATCCCATTGAGGATTCCCATCGGTATTCAGTGCATGTGTGTAGGGAAACTACCTGAAGCCATGGAAAGAACCATATGAAAGGATTAAAGGGAAAAAACTGCCTGAAACTTACATAGACCCGGAAATAGTGACTGTTCCCACCAGCCAGACTGCAAAAATTTCGTAATTTGGGGCACTGGGTAAAGCACTCAGGAAGGTGCTGTCTCAGTAGTGGGAATAATTAGCTCTAGACTGAGCACTGCTCTGACCCAGGTAGTAAATCATGAGAGCAAGGCTTGAAAGGATCAAATTGTTTCCATGTAACTTAATTGCATCCCAGAGAAAAACTCACGAAGGTTTACAGGACCTAACAAGGAAAAGTTTACAATGTCTGGCATCCAATCAGAAATTACCAGTCATGCATAGGAGCAGGAAAACACAACACATAAAAAGGAAAATAATCAATCGCTAGAAACAGATTCAGAACTGATAAAGATGCTATAAATTGCATAGACATTCAAACAGCTTTTACAACTGAATTCCATATGTTCAAAAAGTTGAGTAGACACTTAGAAATACAAAAAAGATCCAAATCAAACTTAGGATCACTGTGATGAATTTCAATGAATGGGATTAACGGCAGATTTGACATTGTAGAAGAAAGATTAATGAATTTGAAGGAATAGCAGTAGAAACTAAAATGAAATATACAGAAAAAATATATATATATACACACACACACACACATGCACACACACACAGTGTATACACGAGTTAGTATACATACATTTATTTCCTAGTTTTGTCTAAAGCCTAAAAGCAGCAAGCGTACCTAATAGAAACAAGATCCTGATTTGTAAATAAATACCATTTGATTCTAGGGCCAAGCAGGAAAAATAGAAGATAAGCCTGGTGCATCGTATATCCCAGAAAGTGAGGAAGTACTTATTTTAAAAAAAAGTACATGGGGGCATGTCAAAAGGACATAGGCTCTCAATAGCCAAAGCTGGAAAAATTTAAACTACAAAATAGTAATATTGTTGATTATATACCAAAGAAAAAAATAAATATCCATGAGTCCATATTGATGAAAATAAGCAAACAAATAGAAGGGACAAATCTTTACAGAAGAATTTCAAGTAATAAGTTAAGAAGGGATGAGGGAAATAGAAAATCACCATTAGAATACCACAGTAATAATTGTTGCAGGCAAGATCCACAGACGAATGCTATAATTTGTAGGAGAAGCTTTAAGGAGAGACCAAAGTGCATAGCCTTGAAATATCTACCCCAATGTATTTATTAATAATTGTGGTGCATTTTTAACATATGTCCATAAATTCTTTGATATTTCTCCCACCAAGA
Source organism: Globicephala melas (assembly GCF_963455315.2). NCBI lineage: Eukaryota > Metazoa > Chordata > Mammalia > Artiodactyla > Delphinidae > Globicephala > Globicephala melas. Next base: position 95,284,401 of record NC_083317.1, read on the forward strand.
GGTGGACATTAACTCCTCTTCTTGAGGATATGCTGGATTTAGTGATCTGCCTCCACTGAATGGAATATAGAAAACATGGCCTAAAATCTTCATTGTGTTTTCCATGGAAAAGGCAAGGCAGGGCAAGGGAAACTAGTTTGAATAATGGTTTGACTAGTTTGAATGATGTCAATAGGCTCTGAGCTATAGGATGTCTGGTACCTGGCCTTGGGTGATTTTAGGCAGCGGAAATATTGGATTGGTATATGAGAGCTAGATAAAGGAGGTGGCTCAGGGTATGCACCCAGATTGGTTCCAAGGTTTATAAAATGATTTTCATGTGCCTGTGAATGCTGAATCACAGTGGAGATGCAAAGAAGTTTGGCCATTCACTTGGCTCTGTGATTAATGGATGCCAAATAGATGAATACAGAATCTAAGAAAACACAGAACAGAAAACATCACATAAACTCATACTGAGGAACATTTTTCAAAATACCTTGAGCAGTACTCTTCAAAACTAAATCATGAAAAACAAGGAAACACTGAGAAACTTACATCTTAGAGGAAACTAATGAAATAGAATGGTGTGATATCCAGAATTGGATCTTGGAACAGAAAAAGAAAATCAATGGAAAAATTGATGGAATTTCAATAAAATTTCTACTTTAGTAATAATATTGTACTAATGTTAATTTCTTAGTTTAGATAAATGTATAGATAATATGGTTATGTAAGATAAATATTAGGGGAAACTCAGTGAAGGGTATATGGGAACTCTTTATTCTATCTTTGTAACACTTCTATAAATCTAAAATTCATTCAAAGTAGAAAGCTTACATATAAAAAAGTAAAATAAATTTCCCTTGACTTTGCATCTGATTCTGTTATTATATTTCTCTCCTTTTCTTAGCAAAAATCTCTGGAGAAAACTTTCTAATCTTGAATTTTTTTCTAACGTCTCCGTTGATAGTTTGTGTGTGTGTGTGTGTGTGTGTGTGTGTGTGTGTGGGGTACACGGGCCTCTCACTGTTGTGGCCTCTCCCGTTGCGGAGCACAGGCTCCGGACGTGCAGGCCCAGCGGCCATGGCTCACGGGTCTAGCCGCTCCGCAGCATGTGGGATCTTCCCGGACCGGGGCACAAACCCATGTACCCTGCATCGGCAGGCGGACTCTCAACCACTGCACCACCTGGGAAGCCCCCATACATAACATTTTTTAAAACTATATTTTCCTCCCAATAGTAAGAAGAGTGGCATTGTTTTGTATTTTTGTAAACCTCTCTAATTTTAGACTTAATATAAGATAGCTGGATCCTTTTATCTGCTTCTGCATTCAGTCTGTTACAGTATCACATGTCACAGAGCCTCTGGAAAACTTCACTACATACTGTGAGAAAATGAGAATGAAAAAGGCAAATAATGTAGGAATTTTGTTGTGGTATTTTTATGAAGACAGCTTTGATCCTGCAGACCCCTGGAAAGGGTTTGGGGACTTTCAAGGATCCCCAGACCATACTTTGAGAATCCCTACATTATATTATTCCTTGTATTCTGATGTCTTTTATTTTTTAATTTATTTTGTATTCTTTGTTCTTTTTATAAATTATTTTGGTTATTCTAGGTCCTTGGAATTTCCAATAAAATTTTAGAATAAGTTTGTCACTTTCTATACAAAAACCTACTGGGATTTTTATTAGGATTGCATTTAACCTATACATCAATTTAGGAAGTACAGACATCTTAACAATATTGTGTCTTCCAATCCATGAGCATGGTATATGCCTCCAATTATTTAAGTCTTCTTTAGCTTATCTCCAGAATATTTTTATTATTTTATAGTCTTTAACATATAGGTCTTATACCTATTTTATTTATAAGTAAGTATTCATCTTTTTGATGCTATTATAAATGGTTCCCTTTTTAAAAATATTTAATTTCTAGTTGTTTGTCACTAACATGGAAATATAATTGATTTTCCTATTGGCCTTGTACCCTCACTTATTAATTCTAGTAAACTCATGTAGTCCTCTTTTTATATATTATGTGGAATTTTCAACTAGACGATCATGATATCATGAATAAAGTAACTTCTGATCTGTATACTTTTTCTTATCTTGTTGCACTGGGTAGGATCTCCAATACAATGTTGAATATAAGTGATTATAGTGGACATCCTTGTCTTGTTCCTGTTCTTAGAGGACATGGTAGGCAGAATTCTAAAAATGTCCCCCAAGATTCCCATCCCCTGATTATTCAATCAAATACAAGCATACCTTGGTTTATTGTGCCTCATTTTATCACCCTTTGCAGATATTGCACTTTTTACAAATTGAAGGTTTGTGGCAACACTGTGTTGAGCAAGTCTATTGGTGTCATTTTTCTAATAGCCTTGCTCACTTCATGTCTCTATGTCACATTTTGATAATTCTTGCAATATTTCAAACTTTTCATTATTATTATATTTGTTATGGTGATGTGTAATCAGTGATCTTTGATGTTACTACAACTTGCTGAGGGCTCAGATGATGGTTGGAATTTTTTAGCAATGAAGTATTTTTTAATTAAGGTATGTACATTTTTTAAGATGTAGTGCTATTGCACACTTACTAGACTATAGTATAGTGTAAATATAACTTTTACATACACTGGGAAACCAAAAAAATTTGTTTGACTTGCTTTATTGTGATATTCACTTTATTGCAGTGGTCTGGGACCAACCCTACAATATCTCCAAGGTATGTATGCATGTCTGTACTAACCTAGGTACTGCTGTGTAGGACTCTGAAGATGGAGTTAAGGTTACTAATCAGCTTAACCTTAAATTAGGAAAATTATTCTGTTGGGCCCAATGTAATTACATATGCCTTTAAAAGTAGAAGAAGGCAGAAAAGTCAGTCAGAGAGATGCTGAAGGAGCAGTAGATGAAAGACGAAGAAGAACGGGTGGTCAAAGAGATTCAAAGCATAAGAAGGACTTGACTTGCCATTGCTGGTTTTGAAGATGGAGAAAGAGAGCCATGAGCCAAGGAACACAAGTGACCTCTACAAGCTGAGTACAGTCTCCATGTGACAGCCATCAAAGAAATAGGGACTCCAGTATTAAAACTGCATAGAACTGAATTCTGCCAACTGAATGAGCCTGGAAGTGGATTCATCCTTAGAGCCTCCAGAAAAAAACACAGCTCTGCTGAAACCTTGAATTTGGCCTGCTAAAATCCAGAGAAAAAACTGTGCAGAGCCACACTGTGCATGTACTTCTGATGTACAGAACTGTATGATTTTAAAATGGGTGTTATTTTAGGTCACTAAATTTGTGGCAATTTGTTACTGCACAATAGAAAAGAAATACAGAGAGAATACATTCAGTCTTTCACCGTTGAATATGATGTTAGTTGTCCACCCCCACCCCACAGGTGTCCTTTATTGGGTTGAAGAAGTTCCTTTACATTTTTAGTTTGCTGTTTCTTTCAGGAAAGGGTACTGAATTTTGTCAAATGCTTTTTCTGCATCCATTAAGATAAGCATATGTTTTTCAACATTTTTCTGTTAATTTGGTTAATTATATTGATTTTTTTCTATGCCCTTTTTATTAATATTCAGGAAAGTCATGATAATAAATGGAGTTTTTCATGTTAGGCATACAAAGGAGTAGGCTTACAAAAGGACCCTCGCTATGGTATGGCAAAATTATTTATGCTGAGTGGATGAGTATTAATCCCTACTTCTTATCTTTTCTTAAGTAACAGCTTTATTGAAGTATAATTCATATACCATATAATTCCCCCTTTAAAGTACACCATTCAGTGATTTTTAGTATATTCAGAGTTGTACAACCATCATATTATCTATTTTCAGTACATTTTCATCACCCCAAAGGAAACCCTGTGCCTATTAGCATTCATTTCTCATTCTCCCCTCCACCCAGGCCCTGGCAACCACTAATCTATTGTCTGATTCTATGTATTTGCCTATTCTAGGCATTTCACATAAATGAAGTCATTCAATATGGAGCCTTTGTGGCTGGCTTTTTTTCATGTAGCAAATCTTTAAGGCTTATCCACATTTACTATTTATATTGGGTTGATCAAAAAGTTCCTTCTTTTTAAGTAAAAATAAAAGACACATTTTTCATTTTCACCAGGAAGTTTATGGAACAAAATATTCACCATTTTGTTCCACTACCTTCTGCCATTTTTCAGGCAACTTCATAATTCCATCTTCCCAAAACTTTGTATCTTTTTGAGCAAAGAACTGTGCCAGGTGCTTTTTTACAGCTTCCAGGGAATTGAAATTTTTTCCATTAAGAGAATTTGGTAAAGACCAAAATAAATGGGAATCCGAAGGTGCAATGTCTGGTGAATACAGCAGATGAATCAGAACTTCCCAGCCAAGCTGTAACAGTTTTTGCCTGGTCATCAAGGAAACATTGGGTCTTCCGTTATAGTGATGGAAGATTATGCATTTTCTGTTGACTAATTGTGGACGTTTTTCATCAAGTGCTGCCTTCAGTTGGTCTAACTGGGAGCAGTACTTGTTGGAATTAATCATTTGGTTTTCCAGAAGGAGCTCATAATAGACGACTCCCTTCCAATCCCACCATATACACAACATTACCTTCTTTAGATGAAGACCAGCCTTTGGTGTGGTTGGTGGTGGTTCTCTTCCGTTCCACAGCATTGTACAGTATCCACTTTTCACTGCCCGTCACAATTTGTTTTAAAAATGGAACGTTTTCGTTACGTTTAAGTAGAAAATCGCATGTGGAAATACGGTCAAGGAGGTTTCTTTTGTTTAACTTATGTGGAACCCAAACATCAAAGCAATTAATATAACCAAGCTGGTGCAAACAATTTTCAATGCTCGATTTGGATATTTTGAGTATGTCGGCTATCTCCTACATGGTATAACGCTGATTGTTCTCAGTTAATGTCTTGATTTGATCACTATCAACTTCACCTTGTCTACCTGACAGTGGAGCATCATCCAGCGAGAAATCTCCAGCACAAAGCTTCTCAAACAACTTTTGACATGTTCGATCAGTCACAGCACCTTCTCCCCACACTGCACAAATCTTTTTTTGCGTTTCAGTTGCATTTTTACCTTTCTTAAAATAATAAAGCACAATATGCTGAAAATATTGCTTTTTTTCTTCCATCTTCAATATTAAAATGGCTACTCAAAAATTCACCAATTTTCATCAGTTTTTTTTTTTAATGCATGCTGATATGACAGCTGTCACAATACAGTCTAACAAAATTGTTTCAAATGAAGTTAAAGACAACTAAGTGCTACTAGAGCCATCTTATGGAAAAAAAACTGAACGAACGTTTTGGCCAACCAATACTTCATTCCTTTTTTATTGTTGAATACTCCATTATATATAATAGCATATTTTGCTTATCCATTCATCAGCTGATGAACAATTAAGTTGTTTCCAGTTTTTACTATGATGAATAATGCTGTTATGAACATTAATGTACAAGTTTTTGGGGGGCGATGTACATTTTCAATTCTCTTGGGGATATAACTAGATGTAGAACTGTTAGGTCACATGCTGTCTCTATGTTTGATATTTTGCGAAACTGCCAAACTGTTTTCCAAAGCAGCTGCGCTATTTTACTATCCCACCAGCAATGTATGAAGGTTCCAATTTTTCTACATCCTTGCCAACAATTGTTATTGTCTGCATTTTTATTTCAGCCATCCTAGTGGGTATAAAGTGGTACCTCATTGTGGTTTTGATATGCATTTCCCTAATAAATAGTGATGTTGATAATCTTTTTATGTGCTTAATGGCCATTTCTATATCTTTTTTTTTTTTTGCGGTACGCGGGCCTCTCACTGTTGTGGCCTCTCCCGTTGCGGGGCACGGGCTCCGGACGCGCAGGCTCAGCGGCCATGGCTCAAAGGCCCAGCCGCTCCGCAGCATGTGGGATCTTCCCGGACCGGGGCACGAACCCGCGTCCCCTGCATCGGCAGGGGGACTCTCAACCACTGCGCCACCAGGGAAGCCCTCTATATCTTCTTTGGAGAAATATTTTGTCAATTTTTAAAATTGGGTTATTTGTCTGTTTATTTTTGAGTTGTAAGTGATCTTTATATATTCCATATACAAATCCCTTATCAAATATATGATTTGCAAATATTTTCTCCCATTGCATGGTTTTCTTTTCACTTTCTTGATGGTGTCCTTTGAAGTACAAATGTTTTTAATACTGATGAAGTCCAATTTATCTGTCTCTTTTTCTTTTATTCCTTGTGCTGTTGGTGCCACATCTAAGAAACCATCACCTAATTCAAGGTCATGAAAATCCATTTACTCCTACATTTGTTGATTTTTAAATGTTGAACAGCCTTTGCATTCCCAAAGTGAAACCCTCTTGACTTCTTGATCATGATGTTATTACCCTTTCATATATATATGGTGAATTCAACTTGCTAATATTTTGTTAAGGATTTTGACATCTATTTTCATAAGGAATATTAGATTATAATTTTCTTGTAATTGTCAGGAGTTGGAAACAGGGTTATGCTGGCCTCAAAAAAGGATTTGTGGAATGTACTTTTCTCTAATATCTAAAAGAGTTTGTGTGAAATTGGTGCTATTTCTTTCTTAAAATTTTGATAGAATTCAGCAGAAAACGTCTGGATTTCTTTCTGGAAATATTTTTGATGATGAGTTCAATTTTTAAAAATAGACGTAGGGCTATTCTGATTTTCTGTTTCACCTTGCATCCATGTTGCATTGTTTTAAGGATGTGTTCATGTCACCTAATTTGTTAAAATTATTGCCATAAGTTGTTCATTGTACTTCTATATTACCCATTTATTTTGAAGAATCTATGGCACTAGCCCTTCTTTCATTCCTGATGTTGGTCATTTGTGTATTCCCTTTTTTTGTTGTTTAGAACTCTATCTAGGGTTCAGCATTGGCTATTTTCTCTATTTTTAAAGTACCTCATTGATCCTGTGTTTGTATTTATTCTTTCCTGCCTTTTACTTACTCTAGATCATGGATTTGTGAACTATAACCCACAGGACAAATCTAGCCAACCTCTCACAAATTGCTGTGAGAGGTATTTAAAAATACCCAACTGTGATTGTGAACCTGTCTATGTTTCCATTTAGTTCTAATAGTTTTTGCTTCATGGATTTTTAAGCTCTGTTATTAGGCATATACACACTTAAATTACAGATTTTCCTAAAGATTCAATCCTTTTATCATTATGAAACGTCTCTTTTCCTTTGGTAATACACTTTGTCTTGAGGTCTACTTTATCTGATATCAATATAGTCACTCCTCCATTTTAATGCTAACTGTCTGAATGGCATCTAGTTTTTCATCCCTTTACATTCACCTGTATGTGTCTTTATTTTTAAATAGAGCATTTCTTTTTTTTTTTTTTTAGATGTTGGGGGTAGGAGTTTATTAATTAATTAATTTATTTTTGGCTGTGTTGGGTCTTCGTTGCTGTGCGAGGGCTTTCTCTAGTTGTGGCGAGCCGGGGCCACTCTTCATCGCGGTGTGCAGGCCTCTTACTATTGCGGCCTCTCTTGTTGCAGAGCACAGGCTCCAGACGCACAGGCTCAGTAGTTGTGGCTCACGGGCCTAGTTGCTCCGCGGCATGTGGGATCCTCCCAGACCAGGGCTCGAACCCGTGTCCCCTGCATTAGCAGGTAGATTCTCAACCACTGCACCACCAGGGAAGCCCTGTATCTTTATTTTTAACGTATTTCTTGTAGATGGCATGTATTTTGTGATTCTCCAGTCTGACAATCTCTGCCTTTTAACTGGAATATTTAATCCATTTATATTTAATGTCGTTAGCATGTATTGTGTGATTCTCCAGTCTTACAATCGCTGCCTTTTAACTGGAATGTTTAATCCATTTATATTTAATGTCATCATTGATAAGGTTAAATTTAGTTCTCTCTTTTTGCTATTTGTTTTCTATTTGCCCTATCTAATTATTTGACCCTGATAATATATTTTTAATCTAACATATCCAAAATATCATTTCAACATGTAATCAGTATAAGAAATTATTAATGAGATATTTTACATTCTTCTAAAAACTTTATATTGAGGTATAATTGACAAAGTTGTAAGAAAGTGTCCATCATGACGATTTGATACATGTATATGTTGTGAGAAGATTCCTTCCATCTAGTTAACTGGCACATCCATCATGTCATACGTCATACATTTATCTTTTTTTTTTAATATTCCATGTATAATGAAACCTAAATGCAGTAGTTTTCTTTCTACATCTGGCTTATTTCACTTAGCATGATGCCCTCAAGGTTTATCTATGTGTCAAAAGTGGCAGGATATCCTTCTTTTGCGTGACTGAATAATATTTTATTCATTATCCATTCACCCACTGACACTTAGGTTATTTCCATACCTTGAATATGTGAATAATACTGCAATGAACATGGGAGTGCAGATATCTCTTCAGTATCCTGTTTTCATTTCCTTTGGGTATATCCACAAAAGTGGGATTACTAGATCATATGGTAGTTCCATTTTTAATTTTTTGTGGCACCTCCATGATGTTTTCCACAGCAGCTGCACCATTTTACATTCCCCAAAACTGTGCACAAAGGTTCCCTTTTCTCCACATCCTGCTAACACTTGTTATCTCTTGTTTTTTTTTGTTTTTGGTTTTGGTTTTTTTTTGCAGTACGCGGGCCTCTCACTGTTGTGGCCTCTCCCGTTGCGGAGCACAGGCTCCGGACGCGCAGGCTCAGCGGCCATGGCTCACAGGTCCAGCTGCTCCGCGGCATGTGGGATCCTCCCAGACTGGGGCACGAACCCGTGTCCCCTGCATCGGCAGGCAGACTCTCAACCACTGCGCCACCAGGGAAGCCCTCTCTTGTCTTTTTTATGATGGCCATTTTAACAAGTGTGAGGTGATACTCTAGTGATTCTGACTTGCATTTCCCTGATGATCAGTGATGTTAAGAACCTTTTTATGTACTTGTGGGCCATCTGTATGTCTTCTTTGGAAAAGTGTCTATTCTGTTCCTCTGACTATTTTAAAATCAGTTTGTTTGTTTGTTTGTTTGTTTTGCTATGGAATTGTGTGGATTCTTTATATATTTTGGATACTAACCCCTTAACAGATGTATGATTTGCATACATATTTTTTCCATCCCACACGTTGTCTATTCTGTTCCTCTGCCTATTTTAAAATCAGATTGTTTGGGTTTTTTGCTATTGAATTGTGTGGATTCTTTATATATTTTGGATACTAACCCCTTATCAGATGTACAATTTGCATACATATTTTCTTCCATCCCACAGGTTGTCTTTTCATGTTGTTGATGGTTTCCTTTGCTGTCCAGAAGCTTTTTAGTTTGATGTAATCCTACTTGTTTATTTTTTCTTTTGTTATTTTTGCTTTTGATGAAATATGCAAAAACAATCATTGCCAAGACCAACTTCAAGAAGCTTACCCCTTATGTTTTCTTCTAGGAGTTTTATGGTTTTGGGTCTTATATTCACATCTTTAATCTATTTTGAGTTGATTTTTGTGTATGGTATAAGATAGGGGTCTAATTCCATTCTTTTGCATCTGGCTATCCAGTTTTTTCAACACCATTTATTGAAGAGACTATCCTTTCCCCATTGTACATTCCTGGCTCCTCTGTCATAACTTAATTGGCCATATAGCATGGGTTATTTTCTGGGCTACTTTTCTAGTCCATTGATCTATGTGTCTGTTTTTGTACCAATACCATACCGTTTGGATTACTATAGCTTTGTAATATGGTTTGAAATCAGGAAACATGATGTCTCTGGCTTTGTTCTTCTTTCTTTAGATTATTTTAGCTATTTGGGATATTTCCACACAAATTTTAGGATTTTCTATTTATGTGAAAAATGCCATTGGAATTTTAACAGGAACTGTATTGAATCTGCAGATTGGTTTGGGTAGTATGGACATTTTAACAATATTAATTCTTCCAATCCATGAGCATGGAAAATATTTTATCTGTGTCTTCTTCAATTTCGAAGTCTTAAGAGTTTTCCGTGTATATGTCTTTCACCTCCTTGGTTAAATATATTCCTTAGAATTTTATTCTTTTTGATGCAATTATAAATGGGATTGTTTTATTATTTTATTAAAGTATAGTTGATTTACAACATTATGTTAGTTTCAGGTGTACAGCACAGATTCAGTATTTTTGCAGATTATACTCCATTATAGATTATTACAGGTAATGGGTATAATTCCCTGTGCTATACAGTATATCCTTGCTGCTTATCTATTTTATGTACAGTAGTTTTTAATCTGTTAATCCCATACCCCAAATTTGTCCCTTCCCCACCACTTTGATAACCACAAGTTTGTTTTCTATATGTGAGTCTGTTTCTGTTTTGCATATACATTAATTTGTATTATTTTTTTAGATTCCACATACAAGTGATATTATACAGTATTTGTCTTCCTCTGTCTGACTTATTTCAATAAGCATTAATATTCTCTAGGTCCATCCATATTGCTGCAAATAGCAGTATTTCATTTTTATAGCTGTGTAATATTCCAGTGTGTGTGTGTGTGTGTGTGTGTGTGTGTGTGTGTGTAATGCCATATTGTCTCAATTCAACCACCTGTTGACAGACACTGGGTTGCTTTGGAGATTTTTGTTTTAGTTTCCCTTTTTGATAGTCCATTGTTAGAGTGTAGAAACACAACTGTTTTTGAATATGCATCCTGCAACTTTATTGAATTTGTCTACTAGTTCTAACAGTTTTTTTGGTGGAGTTTAGGGTTTTCTCCATGTAATATAATGCCACCTGCAAATAGAGACAATTTTACTTCTTCCTTTTCAATTTGAATGTCTTTTATTTCTATTTCTTGCCTAATTTATCTGGTTAGAACTTCCAGTACTATGTCGAATAAAAGTAGCAAGAGTGGGCATCCTTGTCTCGTTCCTGATCTTAGAGGAAAAGCTTGTAGCTTTTTACCATTGAGTATAATGTTAACTGTGGGTTTGTCATATGTGGCCTTTATTATATTGAGGTACATTCCCACTATAAACAGTTTGTTGAGAGTTTTTATCATGATGGATCTTGAATTTTGTCAAATGCTTTCTCTGTGCCTATTGAGATGATCACATGATTTTTATCTTTCATTTTGTTAATGTGATGTATCACATAGATTGATTTGCAGATGTTGAACCATCCTTGCACCCCTGGAATAGATCTTTCTAATGTACTGAATTCATCTTGCTAATATTTTTGTGGAGGATTTTTGCACTATGTTATTTTCCTTTCTTGTAGTGTCCTTGTCTGGTTTTGGTTATCAGAGTAATGCAGGCCTCATAAAATGAGTCTAGATGTGATCCCTCCTCTTCAATATGTTGGGAAAGTTTATGAAGAATTGGTATTAATTCTTCTTAAATGTTTGGTATACTTCACCAGTGGAGCCATCTGGTTCTGGACTTTTCTTTGTTGAGAGGTTTTGATTACTGATTTAATCTCCTTACTAGTAATTGATCTGTTCAGATTTTCTATTTTTCATGATTCAGTCTTGGTAGGTTGTATGTTTCCAGTAATTCATCCATTTTTTCTAGGTTGCCCAATTTGTTGGCATACAACTGTTCATAGTAGTCTCTCATGATCCTTTGTATTTCTGTGGTATCAGTTGTAATGTCTCCTCTTTTGTTTATAATTTTGAGTTTTATCTCTCTTTTTCTTGGTAAGTGTAGCTAAAGCTTTGTCTATATTGTTCATCTTCTTTAAAAAACCTGCTTATTTTCACTGACCTTTTCTATTGTCCTTCTACCCTCTATTTCATTTATTTCTGCTCTAATCTTTGTTATTTCCTCCCTCTAGTAACTTTAGGGTTTTTTTTCTGGATTCTTGAGGTGTAAACTTAGGCTGTTTACTTGGGATCTTCTTTTCTTCTTAATTAAGGCACTTATCAGTATAACTTCCTTCCTAGGACTACACTTGTGGCATGACATAAGTTTGGGTATGTTGTGTTTCCATTTTCATTTGCCTCAAGATATTTGTTATTTTTCTTTCGATTTCTTCTGTGATCCATTGGTTGTTCAGTAGCATGTTTAATCTCCACATACTTGTGAATTTTCCAGTTTTACTGCAATTGATTTCTAGTTTCATACCACTGTGGTTGGAAATGTTGCTTGATATAATTTCAATTTTAAATTTATTAAAATTTGTTTTGTGGTCTTTGATGGATATGTTTATCCATCCTGAGGAATGGTCCACGTGTTCTTGAGAAGAATGTGTTTTCTGCTGCTATCAGGTGGAATGTTTTGTAACTGTTAAGTCCATCGGGTCAAACGTGTAGTTTTTTTTGTTTTTGTTTTTTTTGTGGTACATGGGCCTCTCACTGTTGTGGCCTCTCCCGTTGCGGAGCACAGGCTCCGGATGCGCAGGCTCAGCGGCCATGGCCCACGGGCCCAGCCGCTCCGCGGCATGTGGGATCCTCCTGAACCGGGTCACGAACCTGTGTCCCCTGCATCGACAGGCAGAGTCTCAACCACTGCGCCACCAGGGAAGCCCCAAATGTGTAGTTTTAGTCCAATGTTTCCTTATTTGTTTTCTGTCTGGATCATCTATCCACTGTGAAAGTGGGATATTGAAGTCCCCTACTATTATTGTATTGCTGTCTACTCCTCCCTTTAGGTCTGTTAATATTTGTCTTATATATTTAGGTGCTCCCATGCTGGGTGCATAAATATTTACCAACGTTAATCCATTTTCTGGGATTGACTCTGATATCCTTATATGACTTTCTTTTCCTCTTATTACAGTCTTCATCTTAAAGTCTATTTTGTCTAAGTACAGCTACCCCAGATTTATTTTGGTTTCCATTTTCATGGAATATCTTTCTCCATCCCTTCACTTTCAGTCTGTGTCCTTAAAGCTGTGAGTCTCTTGCTTTAGCATTAATCACCATCTATATACTGATGATTCACATACGTCCATCTCTATTTAACATATAACTCTCTCCCACAGGAACCTTAAACTTGATCTACCTTAAAGTGAACTCAATTTTCCCTGGAAACTTGTTTTTTCTCTTATATTTTCTATCTCAACAAATGGTGCCACCATCTTTCCAGTTTTTAATTTGACTCTTTCCTCTTCTTCACATCCTGTGTCTCCCTTCCCTTTTGACCCTCAACATTCAATTAATTATGACATTCTTTCCATTTTCTCTTACAATTCTCTTGAATCTGTCTTCTCTATATTCTCATAGCCACCACCTTTGTTCACCAACATTAACTATTTCTTCCTAATTGGTTTCATATTTCCAATATTTTCTCCCCCTTAAAAATTCTCCTTATCACAACCAGAATGGTCTTTCTAAATAAAAAATATGTTCTTGTCATTTTCTTATGTACCATTTCACTGTTTATTGCCTTTGGGAGAAAATCCAAATTCACCCATTTCTTTTTAGAGTACACACCAGTCACACTAAACCACATGCAGTCCAGGATGATGCCACAATTCTGACACCTATAGGCCTTTGTACTCCCAATCGTTTTGCCTAAAATGACATTTCCAAACTCCTCCTCATTGCTTTCACTCATTTTTCAGATCTCAAATTAAGATATCACCCCCAGAGAAGTAATCTTTAAATCTTCTAGACCTGTGATGTTCGATATGGTAGCCACCAGTCACACATAGCTATTGTGCACTTGAATATGGCTAGTCTTAACTGAGATGTAATCTATAGCAGATTTTGAAGGCTTAGTATAAGAAATGTAAAATTATCTTATTAATAATTTTTATATTGGCGATATGTGAAATAATATTTTGAATGTATTGGCTTAAATAAAATATATTATTGAAATTAATTTCATCTTTTATACTTTTTTATGTGGCTACAATAAAACTCAAAATTACATGTTGCTTGCATTATACTTCAATTGGACAATACCTAGACCACATGAGGATGACCAAGCCCTTTATTCCAGCACCCTGTAGTTATTTCTTTAGCAGTATTCTATCTGTTAAAATTGCTAGATGATATCGTGCACTGGTCGGCAAGCATCTAATGAACAAGGGGCTATCTTGGTCCACAGAGTAATTCCAGTGCTGAGAGCGCTAAGATAAAAAGTCAATCCTCATTTTTCATGGATTCCATATTTGTGAATATGCCTAGTCACTAAAATTTACTTGTAACCCCAAAATCAATACTCACTATGCTTTCGTGGTCATTTGTGGACATTCACAGAATAGCAGAAGATTTGAGTCATCCAATACACATTTTCCTAGCCAGGTCAAACAAGGCAATACTCTGCCTTCTTGTTTGAGCTATCAAACTGTAAACAAGTGCTCTTTTCACAGTCTATTAGTGCCACTTTTCACATTTTTGTGACTTCTGTTGATGACTTGGCTATATAAAATGGTCCCCAAGCATAGTACTGAAGTGCTGTCTAGTGTTTCTAAGCACGTGAAGGCTGTGATGTGCCTTACAAAGAACAAATATGTGTTAGATAAGCTTCCTTTCGGTATGAATTACAGTGCTGTTGGCTGCGAGTTAAATGTTAATGAACCAATATATATTAAATAAAGTGTCTTCAAACAGAAACACACATAAAGCAAGATTATATATTAGCTGACCAAAATGTTGTCATGCTCACAGGAACGTACCATGTACTTCCTCTAGTAGCAATAGTTCAGTATTTGCTAATTCAATGTTCCAGCAACTTTACTAGAATCAGCTATATTGAATGAATGACGCTGGATCATTCGACCAAATCCAAATCTTGTGTGAATGCAATATATGGTGGTATATAGGCAGCAAGTGGTAGTATACGGTCGTAGCAGTGATTGTGGAGCCAAACTGCCTTAGAGTTCAATCCTGGCTCTCTGACTCGCTAGCTGTGTAATTTGGGGCAAATTACTCAACTTTTCTCTGCCTTTTTCCACAACTGAAAATGTAGACTAAAGAGTAGTTGCTAATGGTTGCCAGGGGCTGGGTGTGGCGGGAGGGGACTGACCACAAAGAGGCACAAAGAAACTTCTGAAATGAGGGAAATATCCTATATCTTGTTTATAGGATTATAGTGGTAGTTACTTAGCTGCCTATGTTTTTCAAAACTCATAGAACTAAAAAGGGTAAATTCCACTTTGTATAAGTTATAACTTAGTAAATTTGAAGTTAAAAAAGGAGTAACAGTCAAAATTAAAGGAATAATGCACTACCTGCTTACATAAATACTCTTTAAATATTTGTAACTGTCCTAATAATAATAGGGAAAGGTTAGGTGGTGTAAGGAAAAGCAGAGTGGACTCATGAACCAGGGTTCTAATCTGGCTCTTTCACATATTAGGTAAAGGCTGAGCTCAGTTTAGAGAGTTCACTTACTTATTGTAAAGGTTAGATTAGACAACATGTGTGAAATACCTGTGAAAAAACTTAGAGCCACATAGGAAAGTGAGAAATGGGATTTTTCATGAGACAGCAATACAAAGTCACAGGGCCACATAAACTGGGGTAAAGGTCACCTCTCCAAGGTAGGAGAATGTGGTGGGTTGTGAAACCACTGAGAAAAGGAGAACGCATCTCTTTCTAAGAATCTCGATCCTAATCCTATTCAAGTCGCTATTGGCTCCACATTGATTCCAAAACAACCCAACTGGTCTAATGAGGTACGGACATACCTCAAACGCAAAGGAATGCCAATGCCAGGAGGAAGGAAGAGCTGCGTCTGGCAGAACATCTTTCGTCTGAACAATGCAGTAGGAGTCAGACACCCATTCGCCTCCAAAACTCCGTAACAGCCTCTGATGTGAAGAGTGAGTTAGGTCATTTCACCGCTGCTTTTTAGGTCGCGGACGTCTCAGGAGTTCCCACCCCTGGGAGCGCGGTGGATCCTGGCGGAGCGGCAGCAGCAGTGGCTGCTGGAATCTCATCATGGGTGGCTAGGGTCCCCCGCAAAACCCACAGCGGGAGCCACGTAATAAAATACTGCACTCGCGCTCTTCCTCGAGGAACAAGCATGGTTTTCAATGCCAAGTATGGCTGCAAGTTGGGCCAGAAGTTGGAACACAAAGTTCCCTCCACAGTCACGAGGCACAACCGTTGAAGGCCCATGCGTCGCCAGTTCTGGCAGCCGTCACATGACAACCGCCACGCACCTGACGTCAAGGGCCACCGAGTGCGTGGCTTGGTTCCCATTAACTTCGACTGGGACCCGAACGTAACGAACCTAAAAGTTTGAGGGAGCAAGTTTCCTTGCCGGCTAGTTTACCCTCAGCAACCGAACTCCAGAAAGTGCTCTTCACGCCGGAAGTGCACTAATCCGCAGCACGTGGGGTTGCCAGGGCGCTCTTCACGTGACTGGGAGGGGCCTCGGGAACGTTGTAGCCAATGGTAGCGCGAGAGGGCGGTGCCTATGACGCGCCGGGACCTATCCCGGAAGTAGGGCTGATGTGGGGGCGGGAAAGGGCGGGGAGGCCGGGGTGTGGGAAGTGTGGCGGCCCCGCCCAGTGTCTTGGAACTGCCGAGGTCGCCACCGCTGCCGCCGCCGCAGCTGTGGGAGACTGGCGCGGTTACGCAGGCGAAAGGCGCTCTTTCCCTGCTGAAAGGTGAAGACTCTGGGAAAAGGTGGTGGGGCTGAGACCGGAGCGAGGCAGGGCCGGGGAAGGCGGCCGGAGCCGAGCCCCGACCGTGGAGAGGAGGAAGGATGGAAGGGGGACCGAGGCGAGCGCGGGACCCGCCAAGGCTCAGGCCCGTGAGGCGCCGGGCCGGGCCGGGGATGCCGGCAGGACAGGGGGCGTCTGAGAGGTCGAAGTGACGGCGCTGCGGGCTGGGGGGAGAAGTGCTCTCCCGCTGCCCGAGGGCCAGGTGCTGCTGGCCAGGTCCTGTTATCTCCATCCTTCGTGGGGACATGAGGCCTGGGCTGGGCCCCCCGCAGTGAGGATCCGGGCGGCGGCGGAGGGCCGGGAGGCGCGGCGCGGTGCGGGAAAGTCACCGGCTCCTCCTGCAGTGGGACGGTGGGGCCGGGATTTGCTGCCCCCAGCGCGGGTGAGCGCCCTGGGCGGGTATTCCCCCCGCCTCAACGAGCTCTTCTGCGACTTCCCTCCCACCTCCCCACCGAAGGATGGAAAAGTTTGTAAGGCCGGAGTTAGAAAGTCCCCACTATTCTGGGTGGGTGTTCTATAAATGCAAAAATAATAGATCCATGATGCGTGGCTCGTAACCTCTCCGAAACGAGGCGTTTCCCTGCCTGCATGCCAGTTGTTAAAAAGCAAACAAACTTTTTGCATAGTACCCTCAGAAAAGCAACCATCTCCCCAGCCCACCATGGCGGACGAAATTGATTTCACTACTGGAGATGCTGGGGCTTCCAGCACTTACCCTATGCAGTGTTCGGCCCTGCGCAAAAACGGCTTCGTGGTGCTCAAAGGACGACCATGCAAAATAGTGGAGATGTCAACTTCCAAAACTGGAAAGCACGGTCATGCGAAGGTAAATGCCCTTCCAGGTCTTTCTTGGTGTTGGGATTTTGATCATTTGTATTCCATTACAGAACATGAGGTTTCTGTAGTTATAAGTGTATAATGACACTTTTTTTTTTCTTCCCACAATTACTGGGTGATCAGCTATTTGAATACTGAAAGGTAACATTTCCTTCTTGGGCCCTTATAATGTTTCATTAACTGGGAACCGAAACTTTCCTGAATCATAGTGACTTAGACAATCTATTCAGTTTACAAATGAGAAAACCTGTTCTAACATTCTAACGAACCTAAATTCATTGTTCTTAATCACTCTTATGGTTGAATTACTAGACTATATGATATTGGGTCTTGATATGTCATGATACTGTTTAGTTGTTCACTGCTTCTCAGTTGTATGACCACTACATTTTTTTTTAAGAAAGTAAAATTAGATGACCTTGGAAGGAGAAAGAATCTGTCATAATCAGCTTTAGTATTATGCGTCTGTGTATGTAATGAGTGATATCTTGGCAAAGATTGAACAGTTTCCTGTTCTCCCGTCTCTGTTAGGTTCACCTTGTTGGAATTGATATTTTCACGGGCAAAAAATATGAAGATATTTGCCCTTCTACTCACAACATGGATGTTCCAAATATTAAGAGAAATGATTATCAAGTAAGTACTAATTTCCTTTAGAATGCTGCTTGTTTCCTGAAGGTGAAAATACTTTCTACTGTCCATTGTAATTTAATAAAACCCACAAGTAGTTTTGTAGGTTTTTCTAACCAATTGTTAAGTACCACTTATTTTAGAAATTGGAGAAATAGTGCTATTTAACACTTGGTACCTTATCTAGGATGACTGCTAGTTTGCCACTTTTTAACATTCTTGCATTTTAAAAAATTTGAACACTTATTATTTCTCAAATCAAGTGACTCCATATTGTGAGTCCAATGTTTAGTAAAATTACTATTTTCCATGTTGTAAATTATTTCTCTTTGTTATAAATACTTTCCAGGTATTTCTTTTCCCTTACCAGACCTAAGACTCAAGAAATTGTTGGAATTCATGTTCCACCAACCAAATTTGTGTGTATTAGTGAATGTGTGTCAGAATTTGGTATTCTTAAATAGGGAAATAAGTTGAAAGCCATAAATACAAAGGATAAAGTGTATGGTCACTGAATATGGTGAAGAAAATACAAAAACTTCGTAATTATTTTATTTGTATTCAGTGACCATGCTGTGACCTTTTGTTAAATTATAGGTATAAACTGCAAGTTTTAGTTCCAATTATGCATTTGGATAAGTCATGTTTAATGATAGCGTTTTCTTGTTTGGAGTATTGATGGTAACCAAACCACTGACCTCATAGAATGTGGGAGCTCAGATTAATCATAACTAAAGTCTTTCTTGAAAGTCTGCAATTTCTTTATCAAGCATATTATATATAGAACTCTTTTCATTTTACATAGTGAAAAATACAAGTGTGACACTCGAATTCGTTTTACCCAATTTAAACTTGTTCCTTTCTATACCTCATATTGTGTTGTATAATTTTTAAAGAATGTCACCATTAACTGCAATTATCCAATGATTTCCTTTTACTTTTTGTCCATATGTAAACATATTTTTGCACAGTTTTAATCTAATAAGCAGTTTTATGTTTTCATTTTCCCACTTACAAATGTTTTCTAGGTTGCTTTGAAGTCTTCATAGAAATTTGAATTGTCTTAGTATAATAATAGCAAGATTTTTTTTAAGTCAGGCAGATCTGAGTTTTGATCTAGTTCTGCCACTTTCAAGCTGGGTGATGTTGGACAAATTACGCAACCTCTCTGAGCCTCAGTCTTCTCATCTACAAAGGAGGGATAATATGAAGATTAATGAGAAAATGTACTCCATAATTCCCTCAAAGTAGTTTTTTTTTTCTGCTTCCCCTTTTCCTGTATAAAAACTTCACTTAATCATTCCATTATTCTTGGAGCACCTAATTTAGACATGGCATATAGTGGATGCTCAATAAACATTTGTTAAATGCATACATGATTACTCAATGAGGTAAAGATAGTACAGCCAACTAAAGCTAAGCATAGAATTTTCTTTTGCCAAAAATAGATTTGTTTTCATCCTTAACGTGTGAATGCTTTGAATATTCAATATTCATTCAATATACAAAGCTTTTACCCTTGAGTGTTTCAGAAAGATGGTATAAGTAGTTCAGATGACTACTACAGTGATCAAATTAGCCAGTCATTGATTGGAGCTCAAGATTTAACATAAAGGAAAATTTTGGTTTGGGTTTTATTTTGAGATAAAGCAGGACCTGGACTAGGATGAGGGGTATGAGATGAGTGAGGCCCTTGCCTCAAGCACAAAATTTTAAATAAAGACAGTACCAGAAACAATGCCAAGCCACACAGGGGCCTGATCCTGTCTGATATTTTGTTCATTATAGAATTTATGCATTAATTCTAATTTTAAAAAATATTACATTAACCTGATCACTGAGGGGTGTGTGTGTGTGTGCGCGCGTGCCACCTTAAATTTTGCACCCAAGACAAGTGCCTCACTTGCCTCGCCGTAGTCCCAGCCTTTGGTATGTAGTCTGTGTTCCAGAGCGGATCAGAGAATGACTCGAGCCTAACAGTCTGGGTCCAGATCCTTGCTTTGGCACTTACTAACTGCATGACCTTGGTTGGCAAGTTATTTAATCTCTCACCTGCCTTTCTTTATAAAATAAGGATAAGAATAATAAACTCCTCATGGAATCACTGTGAGGTTTAATTAGTTAATTCTTAGAATAGTGCCTTGCAGAGTGAGCACTCAGTGATCACATCCCTTTATTATCAAGTCACCATAGAATACTTATTTCTGTTCATTAAAAAAAATTAGTTCCATGAGCCTTTCCAGTTATATTTATTGTCCTATGGTGGTCTTCACTCACCTTTCCAGGTACCTTGATTAAATTTCTACTTATTATTTAGCTACATGTGGTCCTTTGTATTTGCTGAATTCAGTATTTCAAGTGCCAGTTTGACAGTCAGCTAAAGTGAAATATATATATCTGTTCATTATAATAATTAAAAAGTAAGTCTTTGTTTAGGAAAAGAAATGTATCAATATTTACAATTTTAATTTTACATATTTTAACATAAGTTCAGAATGAAAGGAAAATTGTCTCCTGAATTCCATTCCAAGATGTAGCTTGGATTGGAATTGCTAATTTCCATCAGTTCTCCCAAAAGTAGTTATGGTTATCTGGGGCTCACTGATGGTGTAAAATACAAATACACCCAGACACCTTTGGGAATCCCCAGACTCTTAAACATAGAAACACTTGTTCAAACTCTGGTACGCACTTGAGTCATATTTCTTTAGAAAGTTCTGTGTTCCTGTGCACTACACCACAAGTGGAATGCCTTTTCTGCATTTACTAAAGTTTAACCTGTCATTTAAAGACCACTTTTCAGAAGGAAAACTAATCACTACAGGACATGTTGAAGTGTATATTGTGCATCTTTGGATTATTGATGAATTGCCAAAACTGTGAATATTAAATCCTAGTATATTCTTCAAATAAGTGGTATGTCTTTTGGATATGGAGTTGAATTTTGTTGTTGCAACTAAAATAGAACAACAAAGAAAATAATGATGCTATGAATTCCTTGTGCCTAAAGTCTTTTTATAATTTATACCTGTTCTGTGGAATCTTTGTGTTCCCTGGTAAAAGCAGTCTTTCTTTGGAGTAGAAAACCTGTAAACCAGCAGATCCCAGTACTGCAGGGACAAGAAACAGATATTTTGCTACAGTATCATTAAAGATAATAGTGAGAAGAGTCTCCTACCTTTGGTTCCTAGACCTGTGTATTCTACCTTTGGGAGAAATAGTACCATATATTGGAATATATTTAACCTGTAAAATAGCACCCAGGCCCAGAGTGTGTCATTCAGCAGGAGGCAAAGATGAGTCTTCAATAGGCAAATGCACACAGGCAAACTGTCTTAGAATGATGGAGGACATGGACCACCAGTGAATTCTCTGAGCATTGTCCTGTTGTCTTTTTATTTTGCCTGTTAAATGAATTTTTTAGCCAGAAATGATACTATGTGAGGTACTGACAGTAATGTGACAGTTTACAAATCCACACATGAGATTTTAGCAGAAGCACTGCAGGCAGCAAAGGCAAGTTTATATGTGGAGTAAGGATCTATTACAGTGAGCACAAACTGCTGCCTCTTCCATGATGGAGGGAGTACAATGTTACCAGGTAGCTGGCTCTTCCCCCGGGGAAATGGTGCCATATCAGGGACTCTGTATTGGTCTCTGCTATGAGGTACCAGCAGTGGCTGTAGGCAGATCAGCCTTGGTGAGAGAAAACCGGTGTCATTGAGCCCATGCCACTGTGGCCAATTGTTCGTGAGCCAATTGAACAAGGACTGGGAAGACTACAAAAAGAAGCTGAATGACATTCACAGGTAGAATCATCTTGTCACCTAATTGTCTGCCTCCTCGGTAGCATGTCCCCTTGGTAAGCATTTATATGGACACATTCTCTAACTATTTGGAGAGGACCCTCCGCGTACCGCTTTCCCAGACCTTATTGTCAGCAATTTTCCCATCTTTTTCTTTCAGTTTTGTTGACCTTCCATCCATACTCTTAGCCCTTGCCCATAATCAGTGTAAATCCAAACCTTTGGTTCTCTCTTCTTTCAAGTCCAGTACATGAAGTTCTCATCCCCACTGTCTTTCAGGGCCACCTCTGAATAATTTCATCAGACTACGCATAACCATCTAGAAACCATTCTGAATTTTGTTTTTCAGTCAGGTGGTAATAGGGAACTCCCCACAAAGTCATCGGTACAAGTTGAGGGAGAAATTGTGGATGTTGCAGAAGAAGGTGCTTCCAAGTCTCATACAACTTGTTGGTGCTTTCAGGAGCTGCTCAAGTTGATCTCACATATGCAGCTTCTACTTAATGATGGAGTGCTGCTGTGCATACCCAACTTTATGGCTTGGTGTGTCAGATAACACTCTAGTTGATGATAGTGTGATTTCCTTGTGTTGTCTGATAACAATGATCAAACATTCAGTTCCCCCCAGGGACCAGCAGCTCTAAAGAAGTTTGAGAGTGCTGCGGGAAGAAGAAAAGGAAGAAGGAGAAAGGAGGAGGTCTTACCTAAAAGTCTGACTGTTTTGAAATAGACTGAGAAATAAAATTAAATTCAGAAATTAGGGCTAAGCCACCTGTAATGATGCTATTCCTTCTCCAGCCTCTTCTGTTGTATACCAATAATACAAATACAAGCAAAAAAGTTCCCCCATAATTCTCCTTTTTCATGTTCTTTCTTACCAGACCACATCATGGATAGAATCTGCAGTCACTTATTCTCCCCATATCCTTCCTTTCAGTTCATGCTTTGCTTCCTCAGCTCCCTGTACCCCCCACTATTTAGTGGTTACAGTGCTCTTTCTAGAATTCTGATATACCATAGCATTTTTCTTTTTTACTTTTTATTGTGAACAATTTCAAAATCTGTGAACCTCACGTACCTATCATCCACCTTCCACAATTATCAGTACATAACCAATCTTGTTTCATCTGTACCCCACCATCTATTTTTATTTGCTGTACCCTCTACCTCTTGGTTATTTTGATGCTAATCCCAGATATTATATCATTTATCATTTCATCTGCAAATATTTTGCTACACATTTTTAAAAGGTATGGGCTGTAAAAAACAGCATACTGTAGCACCCCCAAAATTAGTAATTCCTTAATATCTTCAAATATCCAATCAATATCTACATTTTCCTAATTGTCTTTGTTTTTTTGTTTGCGTTTTGCTTTTTCAGATGTGATAGTTACTGTTTTTGTTTTACAGTTTTTCTAAATCAGGACCTAAATAAAAGTCCACGCATTGAAATTGGTTGAGGTAACTCTTAAATCTACTTTATAGGTTCTCCTCTCTCAGACATGCATTTGAGCCTCTCTTCCCTCTCTTTCCTCCCTTCTTTCTCCCTCTCTCTCTCTCTCTTCCCCTCCATTTTTGATGAAGAAACTAGATAAGTTGTTCTGTAGACTTTCACGCAGTCTGTATTTTGCTAATTGCATTTCCTTTGTCCCACGTATTTCCTGAAAATTGATAATTAGATGTACAGACTTGATCAGATCCAGTTTAGATTTTTATTTTCTTCTTCTTTTCTTTAACAAAAATTACTCCATAGGTGATATTCTGTGCAACCATCAAGTAAATGAGTCTGATGGTGTCTTTTTTTTTTTTTAATTTTTTTAAATTTATTTTTGGCTGCATTGAGTCTTCGTTGCTGTGTGTGGGCTTTCTCTAGTTGTGGTGAGCGGAGGCTACTCTGCGTTGCTGTGCGCAGGCTTCTCGTTGTGGCTGCTCTTGTTGCAGAGCACAGGCTCTAGGCGCACGGGCATCAGTAGTTGTGGCACGTGGGCTCAGTAGTTGTGGCTTGTGGGCTCTAAAGCGCAGGCTCAGTAGTTGTGGCACAAGGGCTTAGTTGCTCTGCAGCATGTGAGACCTTCCTGGACCAGGGCTCAAACCCATGTCCCCTGCACTGGCAGGCAGATTCTTAACCACTGCACCATGAGGGAAGCCCCTGATGGGTTTTTTTTTTTGTGATGTTATTAGATATATAATTGCCTTAATCCATTAATTTATTAAAGGAGACAAAGTAATCATCTGTTACTTTTTTTTTCTTTAAAAGCCAGAACACTTCTATAAGAGAAGGTTTCCTTCAGCTTTTTTGTTTCCCCTGTGGTACAGTGTATAATAGGAAAGCCAATATAAATACTTGATTCTTTCCCTTTAAGTACCAGTTTTCAAAATTAGTTGGTTTCCTGGTATCTACTGAAGATGACCAGTGAAATTTTTTTTTCACTATGAACTCAAGCATTTAAACACATTTATGTTTCAATCCATTGTAGTTATTATCATTATTGATTATCAAATTGTTCTTTCTTTATTCCAGACCTTATTCTGGTTAGCTCCTGAATCCCTTTGATATGGACCTAGTGGTCTTTAATAGCACCATGCTTTCTGATCTTGTATACTTCCTACTGTGGACCTGGAATTATCCATTTGCCTAGGAGCCCTATGGAGAGAAATAGCACCATACATTGGATTCTTTTAGTAGGAAATGACAGATACCACATTCTGGTACTACTATTTTGGGTGTATGGTATAATTTCAAATGTCATTCAGCAGCTTGCTACACCACTGCATGCCTGAATCCTCTATTACAAGTTTTCTGACTCTGCCCTCTCCTGTCTCCTTGCTTTCTATTAGCAAAATGATTACTCTCTCTACCAAAAAAAAATTGTTCATAAACATCTCAAAGTTATCAAATAAGTAGATTGCTTACAGGTGAAGAATCAGAAGGAAATATTTAGAATTGACTTATAACTGTTTTCTTACCATCCTCTCCTTCCAGCTCTACAGCGTCAGAGAGGGCTTTGAGGGAAGATTGAAAAAGTTGCACAAAAATATGCTTGAAACAAAAAAATGACACCGTTAGCTTTTTTTTTCAAGATTGAAAATTACAAAAGGGGAAGTGATACCTTGAGAGAGGAAAAATCTTGCAGATACTACCTTAGCCAGGTGATCAAAGTTAATATCACCAGTAATAGGACATAGTGACATAATTTGTCTCTTGATGTGATACTCTGAGGACACATCATATATGTAGTAATCCTTCCAAAAATGTGCTAGCTGACTCATTAGAAAACAAACTCAAACTGAGCAACATTCTATAATACAGTAAACCTGTACTCGTCAAAAATGTCAATGTCATGCAACACAAAGGGTCAGGAACTGTTCCAAATTAAGAGACTAAACTGACATGACAGCCAAATAAATACAAGGCATGATCCTGGAGTTGAAAGGGAAAAATTGTTATCGAAGACAATATTGGGACAATTGGCAAATTTGAATATGGACTATATATTGAATAATATGTTAGCAATATTGAATTTCCTGATTTTGAAAAATAAACTGTGGCTATGTAAGAATATGTCCTTGTTCTTGGGAAAAACACACTGAAGTATTATTGCTGAAGAGTCATGATGTTTGAAACTTACTCTCAAATGGTTCAGCAAAAATAAGAAAAGAATAAGAATGTGTATGGTATGCATTTTATATATTCCATATATACAGAGAGGGAAAAACAGCACATGTGGTTAAATGTTAACAAAGAGTAAATCTAGGTAAAAGATAAAGGATTTTATTGCATTATTTTTGCAACTTTTCTCAATATCTGAAAAATTTTAAATTTATTTAAGATCAAATAATTCATTTTTATTATTTAATTTTACTTTTCTGTAGCTTAGCTTATTTTTGAAATTTTAAATTTTATTTCTTATAGCAATTTATTTTAATATTTAATATTTATAAATATATATTTTAGATGTTTTATAATATGTCTGTATCTTTTTGTATTTGAAATGCTTTATATTTCATCCCATGGCTTATTTTATTAATTCCCTTTAAAAAATAAAATACCATATAAATACCAAAATATCAGTATTATTATTTGGTTTATGTGGTTCAGTCACTAGTGGAGTGGGAACCTTTAACTCTTGAAATTGACAAGTTCTACTTCAGGGAATTGTTAAAAGAGCTGAAATAAAAAAAGATGAGCCTGTGGTTAATTGTTTAAAAATTACACTTCTGTCTCAACTCAACCTCCTTGCTTCCCGCTTTTCTGCCAACTACCTCACAAATGTTTGAGTGACCAAAAGATTAATTAAAAGTGTTTGTGGTGGCTCAGTAGGATGGTTTTTTGTTTTTGAGATTGTAGACATGTGTAAAAACTGAAATCTCCGGTGGTAGGTGGGGTTTCTGTGGAAAGCCATTGCCAGAGTTGGTAGTGCCATAGAGGAGAGCTTTGAAACTCTACCTCTGTGGTATGCCTGTGTTATGTCATAGGGGCTAAAGGGGACCAGGGACCATGTCTTTAACTCTTTTTGTGTATGTCAATGGTAGCATCTGGTATGCTGGGTGATTGCCTTTTATAAAACCTGTTAGACAAATGGGACCTAATGAAACTTAAAAGCTTCTGCACAGCAAAGGAAACCATAAACAAGACAAAAAAACAACTCCCAGAAAAAAAAAAAAAAAGACCACTCCCAGAATGGGAGAAAATAATTGCAAACGAATCAACAGACAAAGGATTAATCTCCAAAATATACAAACAGCTCATGCAGCTCAATATCACAGAAACAAACAATGCAATCAAAAAATGGGCAGAAGACCTAAATAGACATTTCTCCAAAGAAGACATACAGATGGCCAAGAGGCACATGAAAAGATGCTCAACATCGCTAATTATTAGAGAAAAGCAAATCAAAACTACAGTGAGGTATCACCTCACACTGGTCAAAATGGCCATCATCACAAAATCTACAAACAATAAATGCCAGAGAGGGTGTGGAGAAAGGGGAACCCTCTTGCACTGTTGGTGGGAGTGTAAATTGATACAGCCACTATGGAGAACAGTATGGAGGTTCCTTAAAAAACTAAAAATAGAACTACCATATGACCCAGCAATCCCACTACTGGGCATATACCCAGAGAAAACTATAACTCAAAAAGACACATGCACCCCAATGTTCATTGCAGCCCTATTTACAATAGCCAGGTCATGGAAGCAACCTAAAGGCCCATTGACAGACGAATGGATGAAGAAGATGTGGTACATATATACAATGGAATATTACTCAGCCACAGAAAGGAACGAAATTGGGTCATTTGTAGAGATGCGGATGGACCTAGAGACTGTCATACAGAGTGAAATAAGTCAGAAAGAGAAAACTAAATATCATATATTAACGCATATACGTGGAATCTAGAAAAATGGTACAGATGAACCTGTTTGCAAGACAGAAATAGAGACACAGATGTAGAGAACAAATGTACGGACACCAAGTGGGGAACGGGCAGGTGGGATGAGTTGGGAGATTGGGATTGACATACATACACTAACTAATATGTATAAAATAGGTAACTACTGAGAACCTGCTGTATAGCACAGGGAACTCCACTTCGTTGTGTAGTAGAAACTAACACAACATTGTAAAGCAATAATACCCCAATTTTAAAAAAAAACCTTAAAATTCTAGGCACACTGATGGTGTACATGCTTTTAGAATAAATTAATGTGGCCTGGCTGTTTCCTCATACCTGTAATGAAAGAAATTCAATGATATCAATACTGTGCTTTTTTGCAGGTTAGGTTGATGACTGGTTTTGTTTCATTAATGTCATCAGCAAGCTAATGTTTTTCTTTTTTAAAAAATCTAGTGTTGTTAGCAGTGAGCTGGAGACCAAAAATTTTCCACTTCAGTTTGTTCATAATCAAATTATAAAACACATTGTTTGTAATCACGAAAAACTGAAAATAACTTTTATGCCCACTAATACAAAAAATGGTTAAATCAGTTACAGTATAACTTTGCAGTTGTGAAGTGATTAGAGAGACTAAGTTAGGTCTATATTTTCCAAAACGGAAAGATTTCTAAGATATATTAAGTGAAAACAACTTGCTGAAAAATACTTGTAATATCTCATTTATTTTTTAAAGCAACTATATATTGTGTACATAACTTCAGGATACTCTATAAAAAAGCCTAAACTGTTTAATAACCTAGAGATTTGCGGGAGGGGAGAGTGCAGGAAGGAATGAACTTATATTTTTTGTCTGTACCTATTTTATTCTTTTGTATGTGTAGCATTCTTAAGCACCAAAATGTATTAATGTATTACTGTGTACTGATAAAAATTAATATAATTGGCAATTTATGTAAAAATTACAAAGGAGTGGGTGTAATCTAATCAGTGCAAATG
Organism: Globicephala melas; assembly: GCF_963455315.2. Lineage (NCBI taxonomy): Eukaryota > Metazoa > Chordata > Mammalia > Artiodactyla > Delphinidae > Globicephala > Globicephala melas. Next base: position 95,312,683 of record NC_083317.1, read on the forward strand.
ATATAATTTCTTTCAATAGCTGATATGCATTCAGGATGGTTACCTTTCCCTGCTGACAGAAACTGGTGAAGTTCGTGAGGATCTTAAGCTGCCAGAAGGTGAACTAGGCAAAGAAATAGAAGGAAAATATAATGCAGGTGAAGATGTACAGGTAAAGACTTATGGAGAGATTGTTTTTTTAAATCATTTTATAAAAACTTTGACCTAAACTAGTTAGCATAAAATACTATATGTGAAATACAGCTTTTAAATACTGCTGAAATGTTGAAAATGATCTCTAGAACTAGGCAGTTTTCCCATGATACCTTTTACCATGGCCATTACCAAAGAAAGTATCAAAGTTCATTTTTTACTACATAGACACTGTCAATCCCAAATTTGTTTTGAAGATCAGCCTGAACTATTCTTAAGGATGAGAAAGGATGTTATGGGAATACTAAAGAGTGAAGGTGGCTTACTTTATCTTGTTGTAACTCTCAGAAGTATAACGTCTAATAAGTATTGAAACATTTATAGTTCTTATTCTCCTGTTCCCTGAAAGTTTTCTTAAAAACCACAATTTGAGAAATTTAGCTTTAGAAAACTGTAAAAAAAAAAGGTAGATTATTTGATCTTGGAATACCTCTTTACAAAATCAGTATGTATAAAATATCCACAAATATCCAGTGTATGATGAATTAACTATATCTTATATATGTATTGCCTTTTGAATACATTTTTGCCTGCATTTTTTTCCTTCTAGGTGTCTGTCATGTGTGCAATGAGTGAAGAATGTGCTGTAGCCATAAAGCCCTGCAAATAAACGGGAACATCAGGCATGAGCAAAATGTTTAGGTCTGGATCAACTGCAGATCTAAAGTTTGGTTCTAAGTTGTCACCAAAGCTATGGCGTTCATAAGCAACCTCATTTCTTTTTTAATTGTTTTGAAATTGTGCTGAGTTAGTTTTGCAGGCAATTCGTAATTTAAAAAAATGATCAAGATGTATAATTCTTTTTTTTAAATTTTGTAGGTGTCTTTCCTATAACTTTCCTGTGGTTTTCAGTATGTAAGTCTAAGAAACAGACAAGATAGCTTCAGCAGATGTGATTTGTCTGAGCAAATCGTTCCTAAATTTTAGTTAAATGATAAATAAACCAGGGTTTTAAATCAAACAATGTAGCATCTAGTGGTATTGAAGCACCACATTTAAGTTGAATTGCTCTGCATTAATTTCGAACTTAATATCATAGAATAAGTAGATTATGGATTGGAATTGTCAGTTTCAGCATGGGTGTGGCAAGTACAGATCCTTAAACAAAAATCATGTTATCAAAGAGTGCCAGTTATCTTAGTAACCATGTGCAGCCCACCTGTATTACCTCAGTCATTCTGTTCTTTGCCAAATTGCTGGTAGACTTAATATAACCTATATTATGGGGATTTTAGTACTTTCTTGTGGTTGACAGAGGCATTAAACTGTTTTGTGATAGTTAGCAAGTCATATTGTAAGGAAGACACAAAGGACAGTGGCAAAGGATGTTGGTTAAAACTATAGGTTTTTATTTGTGGCCTTTGTATTCAACATAAAAATAGGAAGTTTCCATTTGTGTTTTTGCCTTTAACTCTTGTTTTCTCTCTTTATTAAAGGGAGTGACCTGCTTTACAGGATACTATGTAGCACTTTTTATCAATTATGTTGAATAAATGTTGGTATTTGTAGTAGTCACTCCTTTTCAGCCATTTTTAAGTAGACTTTTTTCACATCAAAATATTTGTTAGACAAAACTGGAAATTCTTACTTTAAATTGATTTGGAACATTTGTTAAATTTATGTATATTTTTTCTAACATGAAAGTGAATCATAGAAGAAAAGTCACTTTATGTGATAATTATTATTTAACTTAAGAAGTATATGTATTTTATCTGATTGTCATGTGACTTAATTCAGTTACTGGTGTGAAATATATCTAGGAAAGAATTCTATAAACAATTATTTTAAAAAGTATTTTAGGTGATTCTGCTACATTTCTGTTTAGTCTTTTGGATCATATATCTATATTTCCAGAATTCTAGGCATTGTCACAGGGTTTGTGAGGACCTTTGACTCAATACCAGTCATTATATTGCAGTGAAACTTAGAACAAAATCACCATTTCAGTAATAACTTCATTCTCTAAGACTCATTATGAGACCTCTCCCATCATACTTTGACTTCTAAAAGGCCTTTGTACCTATCATCTAGAGGAAAATATGTATGATGCTGTAACTGGTCTACTCAGTGACTGGAAATAGCATTAGGAACAGAAGATCCCAAAGTTTTAGTTACTTAGTTTGCACACACTTTTAAATCTTGTATTGGCCTCAGCAAACCCATTTGGAGAAGAAGCAAGATACTTTAAGGAAATGCAAGAGGAATTCTAAAGCACAAGAAATATTGAGGTTGTAGTTAATCATTTTTAGTGTAACATTTTAGTTTTTCCCATCCAAAGCACAGTTAGTAACTAGACTAAATTCTTTCCAGTATTCCATTTAAGTATCTACTACATACTGCTCTAGTTTTTTAGTACTCTGTAATATGTATCTTACTTGGGACTGGTTGGCATTGTTACCCACAGGAGCTCCAAAAAGTTATCAGTCTGTGTTACTTGCTGGTCATTCATATGACCTCAGTTAACCACACTGATGTTCTGGTTTAGTATTAATTCTGGATTGGCATGCCCTTGTTCTTCATAATTTGTCAAACTTCACATAAATATATTTTCAATTGTGAGGTAAGTGTATATAAATTATAATAATGCATCTGTACCTTCATATCTTGAATGGCAAAAGCTATTTATGCTTAAATATTTCATTTTAATTACTATAATGAGTATAAATACTCTTCTGTCATATAATTAATTATAAGTATAGATTTTAAAGATATGGGACTGTTTATTTTCACATAAGTCAGTACATGTTTCTCTAGAACAATATATTTCATTTAGAAAAGCTTTATAAATTGTATTAAAAGGAAGCAGGAAACATATTTTTTAACAGAACAGAAGTGACTTCATTCTTTTTTGACATCAGAAATGTTAAAAGTTGATTCCTAGTATTTGTTGTACTTTTTTGTAGCAAATGTGTTAAATGTCAAAGTTACCATATATAGAATGTAGACTGTCACATTGATAGATTATACAGTGATACCTTTTTGTCTGTAGGCATTTCACCAATTTATATACAATATTATAGTAACAAGTGGAATATTTCTTTCTTTCTAGAACAACATATTTTATTTCTACTGTGAAGACTTTGTTTTACCTTATTTGCTACAAAGTTGTATACCCTCTGAAATAGATCAAATTATTGCTACTTTGACTTAGCATTTGCATCATAAACATAATTATGATGTTTCTTTTATGCTCCCCTCCAAGGGCTGTCAGTCACTTGAAATTATTGCTAACCAAGCTCTTGAATACGTTTCCATTTATGGTACAAAATTCTGTACCAATGCTTTATAACAATTATCAGAACTCTCCTGCAGCCAGAGCATGAAATCTTTAATAGGAGATGCTGCAATAAAATGTTTAGGCTATAAAAATTGGGGACACAACTTTTCATTATAGCACAATTAGTGTGCATGTGCACACATAGCTTTGTATGTTTGTTCTTTTTACAACGTCATTCCAACTCTTAAAAGTACTGTAGTCTGGTAGTGCCTCAAATGTTGGTAACTGTTTTTTTTTTTTAATTTACAGCTTTTCCAGAATTTGTTTTTGTACTTTAAAGTTTCTCAATTAGATTATTTCTAGTTGAACTGTAATTTGAATGCATTGTTCTCAGGGCTCTTTGTGCTAAGTGCTGAAGTTTCATTATTTCAAAGCTAACTGCCTGAAAGTATATTACAAATTTTTCCCAAATTATAATAGAGTGATACATACAAACAAAAATCCATAATATCAACATATTTAAACCATATACTAAATATTCAAGAAAAAAATGAGAACATTAGTAACATCTATACTGGAATCTTGCCATATTTTTTTTCATTTTAGAAAAGAATTTGGTAGTCTTATCTTAGACCCTTATCCTTAATGATATATCTGAAAGCATTCCTTTGGCCCAGAACCCAGAGATAGTTTTAGAGCCAAACTTTGATGTGATTCTCAAACATATTTAGGGACAACAGAACAAAAATTCATAGTACTTTTTTGGGTACACTAAAATGTTTACATATTCTGGAATACGAACTAGGAACAAATTTATTATGAGAAAATATGGCTCTTAAGCAGAAAATGTGTGAACTATAAGCATATTTCCATAAACAGTATATTATATTGAACTGGTCAACAGTTTAAAATTTTCTGATATCATCTAAGCAGAGTACTTTATAGTTTTCAAGCCTTTTTTTTCCCCTACCATTCAGACAAGTAACAGGCAACAAAAGCTTAAGAAAAATTTATTGTGGAAAATCTTAAAATTGAGAAAATTCAATCTATTAACTTTATTAAATTTTTTTCTCTGAATTGGTATATGGCATTATTTGATTTTAGCAGGGAACATTTGGATTTAGCTTACGGAACACAGATGTTCTGTGGGAACATGACTTGAAGTTCTATATAATGTTTTTTCATTAAATAACCATCTGAACATCAAGGTAACTACCAAGTGAGGTCAAGTGCCTGAAAAGTGCTGTATACATCTAATTAGCATGTTTTCCTTTCATGAAAGATGCATCTTATAGCAATGCATATCAGGCTTTCACCTTCTAAAAACATACTTGCCAAACTTTACCATCCACCACTATCTCTGTCTCCTTAGAACAGGTCGAAACCTATTTTACAATTGAGAGAGATTGCTTTATTTATATAAAGTCCCTAAAACTGTGTCTTGATATTGGTAGACTTAAGTTTATCTTAGTTCAAGATTGCACATTTTTAAAGCTCTGGATATAAACTTTATTCAGTGATGACTATACAGCTTGTCATAAGTCATAGTTGTGACCATTCTTGAAAGGAATTCTTTATTGTGGTTAATATCTACTATAAATAAGCACTCTTGTGCTTGTTACAAAGTATAGTGCAAATTACTAGCTCTATACTGTTTTTGTCCTCCTCTCCAAAAAGAAAATAGTTGAAATGGCATTGTCTAATCCAGTGGCACTTTATTAGTAATACATTTTATTTGTCATAGGTATAAGAGAACTTATGCTTTTACCTGCAGAGACTTATATGTTTTAGCTAAAACTTTAAAACTGTAAGATATGTAGTATGGGTATTATTATAATCATGTATTTTACATTTCAAAAATGGGTAAAATTAAAATATTAAGCCTTTGTCTATATTAAAATAATTGTGAAATCCTTTAAAATATAGACGGTAAACTTAGCAATTATAATTTTTGTTACATTAAAATATATTTGTCTGTTAACATCATCAGTTATATTAAATAAAAATAAAGTTAATTTAACAGCTTACACTATTCTTGTATATATACATTCCTAGAAACATTTTCATACTAGAAATTAATTTGTATATTACTGTTAAAAGAAAATCTAACTTGTATTTTTATTTTTTTTATATTTTAGGTTCTTACTATACAGCACCCTAGCTTTACAGCTGGGAATGTTAATTTCTAGATTTTAGTTCCAGATTTAGGTACACTTCTTTTAATCTTTAAATTTTTAATAGTTTTTAAGAATACATAAAATACATGGTTCAAAATTCTATAGGTACAAGAATAAATGCATCTTCCCATCTTCGTCCTCTTTCTGTGCATTCTTCCAGAGATATACAATGCAAGAGAGTTTAGTGGTCCCTTCCCCACCCCTGATCTCCCAGGATCTGAAGTGTTCCTTCTTTACGAGAGTTGCTGTTCTCTTTCCACAGCGATGTGAATGGTGTGATGAGTCCCTGAAGCAAACTCTTCACCCTTTTCCCAATCCTCACCATATCTAATCAACACCATCTGGACAGATTCATCCTCAGCGGCTCAGCAGTTTCTTCCTTTTACACACTGTACTATTCTAGAACATCTCTGTCACTTCCTGACTTGTGGACCACACCAAGACTTCCAGTGTAGTTGTCACCTCGTATCCATGATCAGTATCACTGTTACCCATAATCTTCCATATCCAGCAAGCATAATTGGGCAGTGGGAGAAGCACCAAATTAAAGTCTTCCACCCGTCAGCCCCACTCTTTTTTGCCACTTGCAAATACCAGTAGCTTGTTTCCCAGAAGTAGGCATGAGAAGGGTAAAAGAAGAGTGAAAAGGGACTAATTGTATGTTATGTATCAGCCTGTCTGAGTTTCTTCCCACCACCCCAACCTCATATTTAAACATTCTATCCAAACAGGAGGTGTCCTATGGAATTGCCACTTTAAAAACCCTACTGCTTGTCTAAAGTGTGTGTTCCACTGGGAGCTTAAAGTATCCATTGCCACAGTACATTCAGCAGGATCAGTTACAATCACTGGATGTGTATCAGCTCAAAAGAACCCACCTACAAGGTTTTATCAATCCATTTTCCAATTTGAGAGTTATTTCTGAGTCCATTCAAAATAATTTCCCGCCACCCACGGGTACTACCCGGCATCACAATGACTTGTGTTCCAGTGTTTAGGAGGGCCCCAAAGGCTCGGCAACCACATTTGCTATCAGATTCGCAACAAAGATCCTAACTGGGAGAATGGAGGTTTATCTACCTAATAATGATAGTGTGTCTGCCTTTTTTGGTTCACAGTTTATGTGTGTGTTTCACTTAAATTATTGTCACTCTAGTTCGTTGTAATTCCTATACATTCAGTGAGGTAAATCTTGGAGAAAAAAATATATACATGGAACCTTCAGAAAAAAAAGGACATTTAGGACACAAAACAGTTTCTATAAAGTGGAAATATTAAAAATAACACCCTGATACCAGTCCTAAGTGAAATTAAAAACAAAACTAGTTGTAGGTTTTGTACCTTGTTAAATTTATTTCAAAATATTTTAAAGTAAAAAAAAACTAGAAAATAAAAAGACTCTTCTACCTGGAAATTTTAAAACCTATTATGTAATTCTATGATTAAAGGGGTACTACAAACAAAGAATTCCTGAAAGATAATGAAAACACTATATATCAGAATCCATGTAAAGCAGTATAGATGAAAATTTGTAGCCTTAACACCTATATCAATAAAAATGAAAGAATGAACATAAATGAATTAAATTCCTAAATCAAATAACTAGGAAAAAAAACAGCAAAATAAACCAAAAGGGAGCACAAGGGAAGAAATGATAAAAACAGAATTAGGTGAATAGAAAAATAGCAAATTAAAAAAATAAAATTCTGGTTTCTTGAAAAATTAACAAACCACTGGCTAATTTAAGGTAAATAAAGGAAGAAAACACAAATGTAAAAAATGAGAAATGACAAGGAGTGACTAATGCAGAGAAAATAAAAAATTCTATGCAGATAAATTTGAAAACCTAAATGATATAATTTTTAAGGAAAATATGGTTATTAGAATCAACCTCAGTAGAAACAAAGTTTAAACAGAACAATTTTAATAAAAGAAATAGAGAAACTGTTCACAAAAAACAAACCAACAGCCAAAAACCAAAACCAGGCAAATTGTTTCACTGGAGAATTTTACCAAACTTTTGGAGACCAGATGGTTTCAAAGTTACATAGATTGTTTTAGAGCATAGAAAATCAGAACTTCTAAATTATTTTTACAAAACAAATATAACATTGATACCTAAACTTGATAAAGTTAACCAAAATAAATACGAATGCTTATGCAAATATCCTAATATACTATACTAGTAGTGATAGACTCAAACCCCACATGAAGAAAATTATACCCATGCCCACATGGAGTTTATATCAGAGATGCAAGAATAACTCAATATTATGAAATCTATTAATTCACTCCCGTAGAAACAGGTTAATATCTAGGAAATCTCTCTTAATAGTATTCACTATATTATGAGTCTACAGAGATAGGTCATATTATTTTCTCCATAGATACTGAAAAAAACTGGACAAAACAATACCCATCCTTAAAACATCTCTCGGAAAACAAGGAACAAAAAACAACAGGTGGGGCTTCCCTGGTGGCGCAGTGGTTGAGAGTCCGCCTGCCGATGCAGGGGACACGGGTTCGTGCCCCGGTCCGGGAAGATCCCACATGCCGCGGAGCGGCTAGGCCTGTGAGCCATGGCCGCTGAGCCTGCACGTCCGGAGCCTGTGCTCCGCAATGGGAGAGGCCACAACAGTGAGAGGCCCGCGTACCGCAAAAACAAAAAAAAAAAAGCAGGTGGATGAATAACATAAATATATCTACGTTTATACATGATAATATGGTATATATAACATTTTATGTGTGTATGTGTGTGCATGCCCACGTGTGTGTGTGTTTGTAAAATTGTAAAAGCTAGCCTTTTACCTAATGGAAAAACACTAAAGGCATTCTCAGTAAGGTCAAGAACTAGCTAGGCAAGAATGCCCACTATCTTGACCACTATTATATTGTTCTGAAAGTATTAGCCAATACTATCGGACAGTTAAGAAAACAGTAATAGAAAACTAATAGAAAACAGTTAAGACACATTAGACTTGTAAAAGTAAGAGAAAAAACTTCTATTTTCAGATGATCTGATAGTATACCTGGAAAATCCCAGGTAATCAATGATAAACTCAAAAAATAAAATTATTCATTAAAGTAGCAGGATATAAGATTAACATGCAAAAATCAATAGTTTTTATAAACAAAAATAACCAATTAGAAGATAAAATGGAAGGAAAACCTCATTTACAGTAGCAACAAAAAGATGAAATATAATGAAACATGCAAAGAAATGTTCAAAACGTATATGAGGAAAACTATAAAACACTCCTGAAAGACACAAAGTTGACTTAAACAAATGGAAAGACATTCCTTATTCTTGGCTGATATTTCAACGTTATTGAGATGGTAGTTCTACCTCTTTTGATTTATAAATTTAATGCAGCCCCCTCAAAAATACAAGCTTTTTTATGGAGTTAAGCAAGTTGCTAAAAAGTTCTTATGGAAATATAAACATGCAAGAAATAGCTAAGAAAATACTGAAAAGAAAGAGCTATGAGTGGGGACTAGCATTACCAGAAATTAAAACTACTACAAAGTCTCTATAATGCAAAGAGTGAGGTACTGGCAAATGAACAGGCAAACCAATAGAGTGGAATATAAAGTCTAGAAATAGACCCAAATACATACAGAAATTTAGTATTTGATAAAAGTGGTATTGCAAACCACTGGACAAATGTTGATTTAGCTAAATTGTGCTGGGACAATTGGGAAAAAATAAATTTGGAAAAAATAAAATGAATTCCATACAACATACACAAGAATAAACTCCAAATGAAGCAGTGGTCCAAATGGAAACAATAAACTAAGTCCTAGAAGGCAGTATGGGTGAATTTCTCTATAACTTGACTTCTTTTCAACTATGACTGAAATTGCAGATATAATAAAAAGATTTATAGATATATAGATATACTGTAAAGAAAAAATAATAAATGGAGCAAAATGCTAACAATAGGTAAAAATCTAAAGGATATATAGACACACACATATATATTTATATATTCTTTATCCAGATTTTTATGCATTTATATTTATATGTTTATAATGTATGTGTGTGCGTTTTGAACTATTTTTACAGTTTTCAGTAAGTTTGAAATAATTTATAAATAAAAAGTTTTTTAAATTTCAAAAAACTGTGTATAGTACCAACCAATATTTACAAATGTATGTAATTACTTGTGTAATCCAAATGATATAGATATACAAATACACATTCATAAACATTCAAGCCCCAAAGCATTAAATAGCTATTTCTAAGCAGGTGGGATTTTAGATATTTTTATGCATTATCTTTTTTGCTTCTCTATATTTCCTTTCATGAGCATTTCTTTCGGCATAAGAGGATAATAATTTTGTTATTTACAAGTTCCTCAAGCATTGTCTATAGTAGTGAAAAGTGGAAATACTCCAAATGGACACAAACAGGTGAATGACTAAGCTAAAAATGATAAGTAATAAAATTAAGCAATGAAAAAAGATACTTGCTCTCATTTTAAAGGCTGATCAACTATTCAGAATTCCTGTGGCACTGTGTAACGAGAAAATCTTACTTCTGAAACTGCAATTGTTAAAAATAATTTAAAAATTACTTAGGTTTTTCTAAATACATACTGAGAGAAGAGATGAATTGAAGCAAGTATACATTTTTTTAATCATAGGTTTTAATGGTTTCCTATCAAATTAGTAAAGGGCAAGCAGCGACTTCAGTTCCTATTTCCCCTGCCTGATACCCTTAACTTTCATTTATGAGTATCTAACGAAGAACATTCTTAAGTTGGAGGAGTTAGAAGCAATATTCTTCAGTAGTAATAAGTTTCTCCTCAGCACTTGACTGTTGTTTGCACAGAAGGGCTATAGCACATCCTTTGTCAAAGCTGTGCAGTTTACTTCCATAGGACTGTTTGTCTGCAATGTCATTTGAGGATTTTTTTTGGAGATGGGTAGTGCAATGCCTCATGACACTCAACATGCTCCATTTTGTAGCACATGGTGCAGAAAGAAAAAATTCCATTAAAAAAACGATGAAATGGTATTTTTCCTACATATACAAAATCTTTTTTTTTTTTAATACAATGCTTGAATGGTGGTAACATTGAATACTGGTAGGTTTGGATAAAGGGAAATTTACAGATTCCAGTTTCATAAATAAGCTTCTAGCAAATAAAGTGAGTTTTAATAATAAGTAAATTTCAGATATGCAGAATACTGTCTACTTTCTATGTTACAGTGTGATCCTTTGTGATGTTAACAGTCCTGAGGTCTTCCAAAAGAGAACGCTGTAAGACTGAGGTACACCATCTGATCCTGTAAGATATTTTGTGTGATGCCCAAACCCAGTACAGACACAGAGCTGCAGGAAAAGCAGATGTATGAAATACTAATGCACCATGACAGAAAACTCTGTTCAGAGCCTGTTTGCCTAAATGTCATAACATTGTGTGTGTGTGTTTGTGTGTGTGTGTGTGGTTCAAAATACATATTGGTACTTACATGGATAAATGTTTATTAGACTATTACAAACATTCATTAAAATATCTAAAATCTTTCCAGTACAAAATATTAGGGTGGATTTTAAAGTTTTACGTTGACTGCAAGGTTTATGTTTTTGCAGGTGTACATGGATTTGCATATTAGAAAAATAATTAGAAAAAAAATGATGGTTGTGAGAACTTTCTCCCCACTGTTCTTAAGTGCCATTTTGTCATAAATGGCAAAAACACACATTTGTGTGTGCTTATTTCTGGGCTCTCTATTCTATTGGTCTGTAAGTCTAACCATGAAACAATATCCAATTGTTTTAATTATAGTATCCTTAAAATAATCTTAATCTATAGAGCAAGTCCTCCCACTTTATTTTTCCTTCTTCAAGTATATTCTGGCTATTCTGGTATCTGTGTTTCCATACAAATTTTCAAATTGGTTTCAAGAGAGAGGGAAGGAAGGATGGATAGATGGATGGACGGAAAGAAGGGGAAAAAGGAGAGAGAAAGAGGAGGGAGGGAGGGAGGAAGGAAGGAAGGAAGGAAGGAAGGAAGGAAGGAAGGAAGGAAAGAAACATCTGTTAAGCTACTGTTTGTGATCACATTGAACCTATAATTCAGTTTGGAGAGAATTGACATCTTTATTATATTGGTTCTTCCAGTCAAGGCACAATGAATGTCTACTTATTTAGTCTTCTTTAATTTTTCTCAATTATATTTTATAGTTCTGTGTAGAGGTCTTGTAAATTTTTTATTTTTTCATAGGTATTTGATATATTTATGTTATTGAAAATATCTTCTTTACTTTTCATCTTCTAATGTATTGCTGGTTTATAGATATGCAATTGAGTTTTATACCTAAACTTTGTATCCAGCAATCCTGATAAATTCACATATTAATTCTGATAATTTATCTGCAGATTATTTTAAATTTTGTACATATGCAATTGCATATCCACTAGAAATAATGGCCCAACTTGCTGCATAAAAGATTGCTAGATATGGTTTTATTAATAATATATCTGTGATTATAGTATATTAAAATAAATATTTCTACTAATATAAACAATTTGATGACTTAAAGAGTTTGTGTAAACTTGGTGTCTTAGCCTTCATACATTTGGTTTATTTGGGGAAATGATCCCAGGTAACAGAAATAAGGAACCAGGAAGTGGGAAAGAGCAAAAGCAAAAAGGAATGTGCTGGGGACAAGTGAGGCTTAATCCTGCTGGGATCTTCCATGCAATGATGTAGAATGTACTTCTTTTTTTTTTTTTAATTAATTAATTAATTTATTTATTTTTGGCTGCGTTGGGTCTTCGTTTCTGAACGCAGGCTTTCTCTAGTTGCAGCGAGCGGGGCCTACTCTTCGTTGCGGTGCGTGGGCTTCTCAACGCGGTGGCTTCGCTTCGCCTGTTGTGGAGCATGGGTTCTAGGGTGTGCGGGCTTCAGTAGTTGTGGCTCACGGGCTCCAGAGCGCAGACTCAGTAGTTGTGGCACACGGGCTTAGTTGCTCCGCGGCATGTGGGATCTTCCGGGACCAGGGCTTGAACCCGTGTGCCCTGCATTGGCAGGTGGGTTCTTAACCACTGCACCACCAGGGAAGCCCTAGAATGTACTTCTGAACTGTCCACTCAAGAGAAAGAAGAAGGGAGCGGCAATTTGGGGCAGGTGTAACTTGGCAGTGTCTCCCCATATATTTTCCACCTTTTATCTCTATGGCTTCTCTGAGGAGAGGCGTGGGAATCTCCCTACTAACACTCATTTACACATGTACAACCTGGAAATACAAGGCAGTTAACACCCCATGTATAACCATTGACCAGTGGGGGACAGGAAACTGTGGATAAATGCTCCCCTCTTCTGGATTAAAAGGGAAGCTGCCATTGTAAAGCAATTATACCCCAATAAAGATGTTAAAAAAAAAAAAAAAAGGGAAGCTGACCAAATGTGAGTTTGGGCATAAAAGGTGTCTATTAAAATTAGCATCATTTTTTCCTCAGATGTGTGGTAGCACTCACTGGTGAAGCTATATGGGTGTTTTTCTTGTGGGAAGGTTTTAATTACAAATTCAATTTAGTTAAAAGATAGAGGACTATCAGATACTGTGTTTTTTCTTGTGTAAATTCTAAGTTGTATTTTTCAGTATTCATTTCTTCTAATTGGGCATACAGTAATTTAAACTATTCTCATTTTTAATTGTAATGTAAAATATACATATATAGAAAAGCACACAGATTATAAATTTACAGCTTGATGAATTTTCACAAACTACACACACTCATATAACCGCCACCAAGATCAAGAAACAGAACATTACTAGCACCCTAAGCCCACAAAATAAACATGTTATTTTTTTATACAGTAGGTGTTTGTTTAGATTCACTCACAAGTTAGCCATTTTCTTTGCTCACTATTTCTTTTGGCCCATAGGCCTTCTTTCCAGGATTCTTTTCCTTTATCCTGAAGTATATTTCTCAGAGTTCCTTTCCTGGGGGTCTGCTGATAGCAGACTTTCCGTTGTGTTATCTAAAAATGTCTTAAATGCATCTTTACTCTTGAAAGATAGTTTTATACTTTTTAGTTCTAGGGAGACAGCTATTTTCTCTTAGCACTTTGAAGATAATAATCCTCTGCTTCTGGCTTCCATTATTGCTTATGTGAAGTCAGCTGTTTATATAACCCCTGTTAGTAAATATTTTGGTTTTACTTTCAGGATGCTTTCAAAATAATTTTGCATTTGTGTTTTGAAGTTTCACTACAATGTGTTTAGGTGTGCGTTTCTTTTCAGTCATCCTGCTTGAGGTCTATTGCGCTTCCTGAATCTAAGAATTCAGCTGTTATTTCTCTAAATTTTCCCTTTCCCCCATTTTCTCTATTGTGTCCTTTTAGATCTCCCATTTGACATAACTGGAACATTCTTACTCTGACATCCTTGTCTCTTAACCTGCCCGTTATATTTTCTATCTCTTTGGTTTTCTATGTTTTATTCTAAGTAATTTCCCATTCACTAATTTTCTCTGCAGTTGTTGTCTACTCTCCTGTTTAACTCATCCACTTTTCTAATTAAAGATCTTCTATTTTTAATTTCTAGAAGTTCTACTTTGTTCTTTTTTTAAAAAAAAAATTCCTGGCCAATTTCGACTGTCCCTGGTTCCCTTATCGTATTTTAAATAGTTTTAGCTTTTAAATATATTAAAGATACTTATTTGCATTTGCTTCTGCCTGGCACTACCAAGCCAAGCATACTTTTAAACTGCATTTTTAGGCTGGAGCTTTCTCATGCTAGTTGAGCAGACCTAATTCTAGCCCTAAACTTGTATGAGCATGAGGACTGGTCATTTCTGTCTCCAAAAAAATTCTTTTACTTTTCCACCAACTTAACCATACATTAGAAATTATTGATAAAACTATATGTTAGCCAGTTTTTTAAGGTGGCTACATATGGGAGGGTTTCCCTGTGAATCTAATCTGCCATATCCTTCTATGTTTTATTTTACTGCTCTATTCAGGCTCCATTATCATAGAGATCCAATGACTGAAGTTTATAATATATCAGAAATGTATCTATCATATATTACAGGATCTTATATTTGAATTGCAGAAAAGACAACTTCCCTTCATTGTTCTAAATTGTCTTGGCTCTTTTTAGACACCTATTATTTCATATGTTTTAGAATCTATTGTCAAAATAAAAAATATCTATGGGGTGTTGACAGGCATTGTATATACATATATACATACATATATATACATGGAGAGAGAGAGAAAAAGAGAGAGACAGGGAGAGAGACTCTGTGTAAAATTTGGTTATTTACAATATTTAACCTTACTATCTTATCTGCATATTTCCGGTTAATATATTTTTTAGGTTTTTTTTTTCTTAATTAAGAGGGTTTTTTTTCAGTTATAACTTCCATTTAGTTATTTTGGGATTACTAGTTATTTTGAAACACATGTTGTTTTTAATACCCACTTTGTACAAATGGCTTAATAGTTCTTAAGGATTTTTTGTCATGACATGGAAGCCTGCCAAAAACAAGCAACAAAGTAATGAGTGCCTCAATTAATGGCTTATTTTCAAAACATCCAATAGTACAAGGATCATTTCTGCTTTTCAGCCTGGGCAGCCCTCAAGGAGAAAATGCCAATGGCTCTTCTTTCCCCTTAATGTTTGGAAAACAAATGAAGTCATGGTGGTTCTTAAGGCAAACAAGCAAAAAATCTTGAAACGTATTTCTTCTAGGAATTCAACACCTCTTTTTAGAACCTACACGTTGTATGCTTCATTAAAGTATAGTTCTCACTATTACTAATCAGTGTCATAAAGGAAATACACAGCTGTCGCTTTCTAGGGTCACCGTCCAAATTAACCACAAAAGTCCACTCCATCTGCTACCCCTGGTCCCCCGCATGACAGTTTAACCTCACCAAAAAATATTGCAAACGCTAAGAGGCATGCCACTTTTCTGAAACGACGTCAACTTACAATCCTTCAAAATTCAAAAACTACTTCTTTTTTCCTTTTGTCATCAAGACTATCACCACTGCACATCCATCCTGGTGTGTCTTTTACATTTTAGTAGTTAGGTCTCAGCAAATATTCCTTGAATATTAACTGCGAGGCATTTTGGATGGAAGTTAGGAGTCCTAGGATTAACTCTAAAACCTATAAAATAGAATAAATTACACACAATGTGTGAACAAGTGAGCACTATGTATTCTTCGCTGAAAGGTTTTT
This sequence comes from Globicephala melas, assembly GCF_963455315.2. Classification (NCBI taxonomy): domain Eukaryota; kingdom Metazoa; phylum Chordata; class Mammalia; order Artiodactyla; family Delphinidae; genus Globicephala; species Globicephala melas. The sequence continues at coordinate 95,328,478 of NC_083317.1, forward strand.
TGGGGTTGTTTTTTGGTTTTGGGGGTTTTTTTCCCCTCAAGAACCAAGTTTGTTTTGGCTCCCTGAAACACTGATTTCCCTCAACAGTCATTTAGAAAACAAGACTTAAAAACATATATACAGAAATACTTTTTTTGGCTGGAAGATTATAATTGCAACATAAGACAGGAGATCCCAAAGGAACCTGAGACATTGCCTTGACCTGATTGGAAAAAAGATCCAGGCGATTAGTGAAAAATGTTTCCTGTATCCCTCGGGTGTGTGCATCTGGAGCGGCCTCCCAGCAAGCAACCGCAGAGACCTCTGTGGTCAACCAGCGTTTGTCGTCACCAGCGTAAAATCGTGAATGGTTTCAGCTACCGCCGCTGGTGGGCGCTCAGGAAAAGTGACTGCCTACTGCCCTCCAGGCTACGCCCCCGGTTTCCTGGGTTACTAGCCTCCGCGCTCCTCCCAAGTTCTCTTCCGGGAGGCGGCGATCTTACGTTCTCGGCGCGTGACGCAGCACGCTTTGCTATAAATATGTGCCGCCGGCCCTCGCTTTCTCTCTGATCGCGCTGCCGGCGTGCAAGATGGCCGTGGTGAGTGACGTTGGTCTCGCTGGGAGAATATTACTCCGATGTAGATGATTTTTGCAGCTGGCGAGCTGGGAGCGTCAAACTCTAGGTCGAGGATAAAAATGGAGACTTGGGTCAGGAACACAACCAGGATGTTAAGATTATAAGTTTCTGACTCCTGGCAACTGCCATGTGGTCTGGAGGAGTTCGAGCTGGGCCCAAAATTGGGTTAGCATGGGCGGTCGTGGGAGCGCAGGGAAGGAGGAGGCACGACGGTGAACGAGGCTAGTGGGACAGAATTTGGGCCATTGCTTTTCTCCCTCGTGCCTGGTAACGCCGATGATAACCTGTTTATTTGCACTAGGAAGCAAATGTGGGTAATTGGGCAGGCCCGGTCGAATGGCCTTGCCAGGGCGGAGGGGGACCCGAGACACTCAACTCCCGGGATAGCCGCGGTTGCAGAAGTTTCAGAGAACTTTAAAACTAAGTTGGGGAAGAAGTTTCTTCATTATCTCATAACGAGTTTTTTTTTTAAAGGTGAAAGCCACGACTCTTAAATAGAAAAGGAACATGCTTCAGAGACTTTATTAATAAGGGAACCAGTAATACGTTAAAGCCGGTCCAAAGAACATTTGATGTTAGGGTAAAATTGCTGGGTTAAATACGAAAGTAGATAATGTCCAAAGCCCTCTGGGCTTATCTCTCCCCCCAGATAAATTACTTGCCTTTCTGAAGTTAACTGATGCCCCAACAAAGGTATAAATTAACCAGGCAAGGCCAGTTCCTAGTCTTCTCTTTTACCAGTTCTAAGTTCGGGATAAATTTTTTTGGCACAAAGTATGCCACTGCCTAAGAAAACAAACTGGCTTTAGTGCTTGGTATCCATTTGGTTGGATTTTACGTGTAGCCTTATTCCGCGGTATTGGCCTAAAAGTTTTGGGTATGGAAAACTTAAGTAATACATGTTTTAAAAAAAATTACCAGATTAAAGGTATCTCTCCCTTCTCCTTTCCTCACCCATAACAGCATTAAGGATTGAATTCCCTACACATTAGTGGGCAGAATATCCTATTCTGGCATGCAGCTGAGCTTGGACTAGGTGGTACACTACCTGTTTCCCCATCTGCAGTGGGCATGGCAGTACTAAAGTAGTGCCTTTAGTCATTTAAAATTGAACATCTGTGGTCTGGAAAATATCAATAATAGAAGCCCACAAAACTTAAGTCTTGATAACTTGAACAAAATGGGCCTGGTTAGCGGTTCAAACCAAGCTAGGTGGTATTTTTTAGTTTTAACTTGTATTTTTTTAGTTTTAACTTGTAGTAGAAAGTAGATTGATTCTCTTATTCTTTTCCATTTGCAAAATAGAATTCTTTGGAATCTTCTGATGAAGGAAACTAGCAGTAGCTCAGCATATACTTTGCGCTTTCTTGAGCTTTGCACTTGGGAGGCACTTATGTGGTGAACGGGAAATTTCCATCGGATTTCATGAAACTTGATTTTAACCAAGTTAATGAGTGTACTCCCCCTACACATAGCCTGGTTAAAAAAAAGTTAGGGTATATCTGATAAGTATTAAGCAACTTTTTTAGAATTTTGCACCATTTCATGTGTATAGCCTCATTGTACAATAGTGCACTGATACAGATCTTTGATTTTGTATATAAAGTGAATAAATTCTTGTAGAGAGCCATAATTATATTAACTTTCTGTAGAAGAAAGACAAGAAGCCTAAGAAGTCAACCTGGAAGTTTAATTTGGACCTTACTCATCCAGTAGAAGACGGAATTTTTGATTCTGGAAATTTTGTAAGTATCACTCTACTCAGCTTGTTTTTTTATCATCTTAAAAATGAATTGAGTATGTAATATTTGATTTTAACCTAAGCTCTGTTCCTAGGGTACCTTCCCTAGTGAATATCTAGGGTTTTCTTCCCTAGTGTGGCATTTTTTCCATTTTAAAATAGGAACAGTTTCTACGGGAGAAGGTTAAAGTGAATGGAAAAACTGGAAATCTTGGGAATGTCGTTCACATTGAACGCTTCAAGAGTAAAATCACAGTTGCTTCTGAGAAACAGTTCTCTAAAAGGTTGGTATTTGTTTTCCATGGTATTTTTTTTTTAACAATGTTGGGTGCATTAATATTAGAATACGTTTGAAGAAACATATCTGTTGTGTAACTTGGGAGTAGCGTCCCAACTTTGTTAGTTTTGGTTGTCTAGTAGAAGCAGCCAATCAAAGGTAAAGTCTTTAACGTTGATGTTGCAGCCAGTTTTCGTTTATTCAGCTTACTTGGCAAATAGTAAATAATACATGGCAGCACTGTTGCAGGACTGAGTAGCCTAGCAGTGAACCAAGCAGACTAAGTACCCACTACCAAGGAACTTAAATTATAGTGGAGAAGAGAGAGAATGAAATGCAATATTAAGTAGTTGATAAGTGCTGTGTAAGTGCATAAAGAATGTTGATGTATAAAGTGGTCAGGGGAAGCTTCATCTAAATGAAATGCAGTAGTGAGCCATGCAAATTAAGGAATTGATTGTTGTGGCTGAGGAAGATTGATGGTGGAAACTGAAGACTTAGGAGCCTTTTGTGGTAGGAAGTGGTGGCTTGGATTAAGGTGGTAGCAGTGCATGTTAGCTGTGGTCATGAATTAATCACTAGGTATTTGGAGATGAAGTATCTGTCTTCAAGGATCTTATAGACATGCAGATAATTGTTATAAATGCAGTACTGTAACTGTTACATTGAAGGTAGAGATTGGTAAAGCAAGAATTTGCAGAGAACCTGAGAATAAGCTTAGCGTTGCCAGTGGAATGAAGTATTTCTAACAGGGAGCAACATTAACAAAGGGCAGGGAGGCTTGAGACGAATGCTTGCGAGTTCAGGATTGCTGTAAAATGTGAATGGTGAGAATGGCTGGAACGGTGAAATTAGGCCTGCTGTAAGCTTTTTTATAAGGACTGAGCCATATGCTAGTGGCAAGACTGGATAATCTTAAACTTGTGAATTGGATTCACCGCTGTTGACGGGTTGCCTCTTGTTTATCCAAGGTGGGATTAAGGTTAGGGAGGTTGATAGTGGGGAAGAGAATGTTGACATTTTAGTACATAACATTTGAAGAATAAGATCGTATATTGTTTAAAAAATCTAATGTGGCAGTAAGACTGAAGAGGAAACTACTATTACGCTCTTAAGCATAAAGTTTATTTGGGGAGGGGAGAAATAAGGGTTTTGATAGGGCATAAACTGATTTTAATTGGGGTTGAGATGCTGCCATATTTATATCCCTAGCAACCTTGCTAATGCTTAATACAAATGAAAGGAAAGATTTTGGAGGGAACTGGAAACACAGAAGACGAATATGACAGTGCATATTTTATATAATAAGCCTTTACACAGTATTTTATGAAATTCATGTCTTTATTTTAAAGGTATTTGAAATACCTCACCAAGAAATACCTTAAGAAGAACAATCTTCGTGATTGGCTTCGTGTGGTTGCATCCGACAAGGAGACTTATGAACTTCGTTACTTCCAGATTAGTCAAGATGAAGATGGATCCGAGTCTGAGGACTAGATGAAGCCATCCCTTTCAGGGCTTTGCTTGCTAACAAAACAAATGAAGTATACAAGAGAAACATCTGGAAATGGACCTTCAGTTTATCAGTGAATAAAAAACATTACTCTGTATGTTAAGCATTCATCTCTTTGATTTAAGTGTATGATGTTTATATGGTGCTGGCTTTCCTTTAATACTTTTGTTTGTTTGTTTTTCTTCCGGCGCGGGCCTCTCACTGTTGTGGCCTCTCCCGCTGCGGAGCACAGGCTCTGGACGCGCAGGACCAGCGGCCATGGCCCACGGGCCCAGCCGCTGGGTGGCACGTGGGATCCTCCCGGACCGGGGCACAAACCCACGTCCCCTGCATCGGCAGGCGGACTCTCAACCACTGCGCCACCAGGGAAGCCCCCCTTTAATACTTTTTTTAAAAAAAATTTATTGGAGTATAGTTGATTTACAATGTTTTGATGGTTTCGGGTGTACAGCAAAGTGAATCAATTATACACGTGCACTCCTTTTCTTTTTTAAGATTCTTTTCCCATATAGGCCATTACAGAGTATTGAGTAGAGTTCCCTGTGCTATACAGCAGGTTCTTATTAGTTATCTGTTTTATGTATAGTAGTGTGTACATGTCAGTCCCAATCTCCCAGTTTATCCCCACCCCCCACCCCCGCTGCCCTTATCCCCTGGTAACCATAAGTTTGTATTCTACATCTGTTACTCTACTTCTGTTTTGTAAATAAGTTCTTTGGTACTCATCTGTTGTTTTTTTTAATACTTTCTGTAAGCAGTATTTAAATAGCCTATAGCTAGTGGAATTTCTTCCAGGATTTCTGAAGTGTACTACTTTTACAAATGTCCTTGAGTTAAAGTATATAGTGAAAAAATGAAGCACAATTTTGGGTATAACTTTATATAATAAAGTATTTAAATTCTCTTGACAGTCTCAGATATCGTTGTACAGTTTATAAATGAAATCCTGAGTGCCTAGAACAGTTCTGGCACATAGGTGCTCAATATTGAATCCCTCCTGCCCTTTGCTTCAAAGGAGCAACTTTCCTAATTAGCCTAAAGGCTCTATGAGTTGAGCATAGTACTGCTCTAAACCAGCTTGCCTATTAGAGGTCTCTGGCCAGATGCCTTGTGGGCACTAGAAACTCAAAACCTTCAAATCTGAACTCATTATCTTGCCCTGTTTCTGTGTTCCTTGTCTGAATAATAATTCACTCAGCCAGTTGGAATCTTCTCTCTCCTCTCAACCCCCCTCCTGATCATGCTAAAAATGGTGGTCTTCTGTTGCTTAAAACTTTTTAGTAGATAGACCCTTTATCCCAAGTAAAGCAACCTTTGAGAGCTCTAAGCAGCATGGTTTGTCAAAATCCAAGTTGTAGATGAGAATTATGGGAGCCATGTAAGTTTACTTGTCCATTGGTCCCAAGGTAGTATTAGTATCTCAGGCATGGGCTGTGAGTCCTGATAGTAGAATCATGTTGCCAGATCTTGAGTATACCGACCTAATACAGATGAATATAATTGGTTTTGGGAGTGTTAAAAGTTTAATTCTCTTAAGACCTTGTTTTAAGTACTCACCAGTGTTACACAGCAACTCCCTAACTCTGCCCCATTTGAATTGTTCAGGTTTTTCACCAGTAGTTACTGACATCCTACTATGTACTTGCTCTTGAGCATTGTGGATGCAATGGAGAAAAAACAGCCTGTTTCCAGGTATGGTGAGGGAAACTGTCCAAATAATCGTGTAAAGTACAACAAAGGAGAGGGGTTTTAAAAAGGAATTTGATGCAGTCAAGGAAAGTAACTGAGGGTGTTTGAGCTGACCTAGAACAGGCCAGGTAATCTCTGGGTAAACAGAAAAGGGTGTTGTAGCCAGAGGGAACAGCATAGGTAAAATTCTTGGGACATTGAGGATCTGGTTGGCATCCAGTGCATCTGGAATGGAATGATTGGTTATGAGAAGAATCTGGAAAGGTAAGCAGAAACCAGCACATGCAGGACAGAAGTTGATGCTTGCCTTTAATCGAGAGAAATGGTAAGCTACTGAATTTTAAGTGGAGTGTAATGAGATGAGCGTTTTGAAAAAGATGAGTGTCTGCATTACGAAAAATGGTTTTCAGTGGCAGTCATTGGATGCAGGGAGACGGGAGGCTTATGGCTGTATCCATGATGGTAGGTAAGAGGTGTTGGAGATGGGAGAAGTAGATAGATTTTAGAGATTTTTCAGAGGATAAAATTTGTGGGACTTGGTGATGGACATTGGTGGAAAGGGAGAAATGTCAAGGATGACATACAGTGGGCTTAGATGGTGGCATTTGCCAAGTTTGGTAACATTGGAAGAAGGCAAGAGTAGGTTTAGGCCATGCTGAATTTGAGGTCCAGAAGGTGTCAAGCATGAAGTTGAATATAGCGTAGATTTAGAGCTCAGAGGAAGGATCTAGGTGAAGATGGCCTGCTGGTCTTGTGCACACGGGTAGTACTAAACAGTGGGCATGGGTGAAGCCGCCTATGGAGAGCGCAGAGTGAGGATCAAGTGTTGCAAACACCAGCTGCCTCCTTAATTTCTCCCCTAGAGTAATCTTTCAAAAACAGTTAATTTAGCATTTGATGTTGTGTGCTAGGACCTGGGTACACTATGCCAGGTAAGATACGCATGCCTTTAAGGAGTTGGCAGGTTAGTTGAGACAAGCGCATTCATTTAACAAATTTATTGAGAGCAACTGCTTGCTAGCATTGGGGATACTGCAGTACAAAATAGAAACATTTGTCTTCGTGAAGCTTATACTCCAGTGGAGGAAGACAAAGCAAAATGTATGATACATGGTGGTAAATGTTACGAAGGAAAATCAGAGATAAGGGATGTAGGGAGGGAGGCATGTTGAATTTGTCTATAGGGTCAGGAAAGGCTTTACTGAGAAGGGCTCAATTGAGGAAAGACCTGAAGGAGCTAGTGGATCCAACTAGATACCTGGGGGAGAAGCATCCAGACACAATAACAGAACAAAGGCTCTGAGGCAGGAGTGCCTCTGCTACATTCAAGGAACAACAAAGGGGCTGCTGAGCTGAGTGTGTGGTGGAGAGTAGAAGGATGAGGTAATGCTAGAAAGGTGAAGGGGTATGTGTGTTGCGGGGTGGGCGGTGATAGGGGAGGGTGTGTTATTTCCGTTATGCCAAGCGTAGCAGATTAAAACAGTGAACTTACAGTTTCTGAGGATCGGGAATCTAAGGAGCAGCTTACCAGGGTGGTCCTCGTTCAGGGTTTCACGATATTGCTGTCAAGCTGTGGGCCTCTGGCTGCAGTCATGCAAAAGTTAACAAACTACTGCCTCTTTTTGTAAATAAAGTTGTATTGGAACACAACCATGCCCATTATTTTTTGTTTGCTTACAAAGGTAGAGTTGAGTAGTTTGCGTGCGGTAGGGACAATATGATCTGCAAGGACCAAACTATTTACTGCCTGGCCCTTTAAGAAAAACTTTCCTTTAGGCTTAACTGGAGCTCAAGGATCAGCCTCTAAGCTCCCTCCCGAGGTTGTTGGTAGGAAAATTGAGTTCCTTGCCAGGTGGGCTCTACATGGATCTGTTCATGACATGGCAGCTGGTTTTTAGCCAGAATGAGTGATTCACGGGAGAGAGAAAGCAACCAAGGTGGCAACTGCAGTGTCTATAACCTAATCTCAGAAATAACATGCCATCACTTCTGCTTTATTCTATTGATCACACAGGGCTACCTTGGAACAGAGTGGGAGGGGATTACATAAGAGTTCAAATACCAGGAGGTGGAGATCATTGGGGTCACCTTCAGGCTGGCTACTACAGGGGATGGCAAGTAGGGGGAGCTTTGTAGACCACTGAAAGGGCTTCAGCTATTTTTCTGAGTTCTATGAGGAGCTACTGAGAGACTTTAGCAGAGAAGTGTCATGATCTGACATTTTCAATGAATGATTATAGTGAAGTATTTTGTTAGTCTATGGTAAATTTCAGAAATTCAGAGAATCTCAGACTAGGCATTCTGGGCAGGTGACTTCACAGTTTGGAAGTTGACTTTATTTTGAAGGGCTGAGAGAGTCTCGGATTGCCTTACAGGGTCTCTGCATCAACTGGAAATTGGCTTGTTTTTAACATTATTGTTTTTATTTATTTTTAACTTTTTATTTATTATGGAGAAAGAGAAAACTTATTTACTCTGTGCTCCTATCTACTTCCCACACGCCCAGATTATTTTAAAGCAAATTCCCAACATATCATTTCACCCATAAACTTCTGTTTGTTTCTCTAAACTTTAGTATCTAAAAGATAAGGACTCTTTAAAGCTAACTACCATACCATTATCACACCTATAACAAATTAACAATATTTTCTTATATTATTCATTGTCAAATCAGTGTTTAAATTTCCCCAAATAACTTTTTAACTGTGCAATTCAGGGTTGTAATTAAATAATGGCTCTTAAACCTCCTTTAATCTAGAGTTTTTCTCTCTGTTTCTGTCTCTCTCTCTGCCTCTCTGCCTCTCTCCCTCTCTCCCTGTTCCTTTCCCAATTTATTTGTTGACCAAACTGGGTCATTTGCCCTGTAGAATTTCCCACAATCTGCATTTTCATGATTCCTCACCTCCCAGCCTCAGTAGTGTCATTTAACAAATTCCTGTGTCCACTGTGTTTCCTGTGAATTGCTAGTTCTAGAAGCTTGATCAAATATTGGACTGAAGTTTGATTTTGGGGGGCTAGAATACTTATAGGTGTCATTGTGCACATCTGTTAAGAAGTGTATGATGTTTGATTTCCTCTTGTCACGTTAGTACCACTGAAACCACTGCCTAGGTTCATTATTTCCCTAGAGGTGTCCAAATGGTGATACTCTATCATTCTTTTAAAATTTATGGGCTGAAATACCCTAGAAGAAGTGCCCCTCATCAAACCCAAGCTACAACTATAAGAAAGATAGGATAAGTGCTTCTTTTCTTTTATGTATTACTTTTCAAGTTAATCTCCAAGCAGATTGATTCTAAAGGTGATCAATGAGGGGTTTTGTTTCTTTGGTTTTTTTGTTTGTTTTGTTTTATTTTAGTGTCATACTGAACCTATGGTGTAAAAGTATTGAATATTTGGTATGTTCTAATCCATTGTAATTACTTTTATTGACTCAAATGGTTCCATTTTGACCAATGAGAGCCTCTTCAAATTGGCTCCTGAGGTTTTTTTTGACATGACCTCAGTAGTGTTTTATTTCTTCCATGGTTTCTGACATGATAACATGTTCCAGGCTCTTCCAAATTTCCTTCCCCAGATCTGGAATCATCCATTTCTCTAAAGAGCTCTGGATCATGTTCCAGGTGTCAGAGGTGCTCATTGCTACTCGTTTGATCATTGTTTCTAGACATATTCAGTGGACAGAGAAAGGAAATATATTTTTGTTTTTCAAGACAGTATAGTATACTTAATGAGTTTATACTGATGCTTCCAATTCAAATTCAGGATGACAGGGTTTTTACCTCATCTATTGCATAGACATATTTCCTTTTTCCATGCTGAAAATTTCAGTGACACCAACACCAGTACTCGTTTGCTTTACCTTACAATCCACACATAATAGTCTCAAAAAGGCAATACCAGCATTACTACCTATAATACTTTACAGTTTAAGATTGTTTCACAGTTCTTTTTGTCCTTACGGTATATCCACTAGGAATGAACAAAGTCCTATGTTTTAAAGTCACTGGAGATGATTCATCTCTCCATGGCTGTGGCACAGACTTGATACACGGGTTCATTTATTTCATTTTTGTTTTGATTTTTAAAGTTTGCTTAAAATCTTTTTATGTTTTATAATTCTGTAAAATATTTACAAGTTTCCAAAGTCCAAAACAAAGTATGTGTCTAGCTCCTGTATTAGTCCCCTCCATTCAGTTTCATCCCTTCCCTTAACAGGTAGCTATTTAAAAAGGATATTTTGGTTTATCTGTCCTTTTTTTTTTTCTTTTTTTTTGGCTGCGTTGGGTCTTCGTTGCTGCGCCTGGGCTTTCTCTAGTTGCGCCAAGTGGGGACTACTCTTCGTTGCGGTGCACGGGCTTCTCATTGCGGTGGCTTCTCTTGTTGAGAAGCATGGGCTTTAGGCATGCAGGCTTCAGTAGTTGTGGCGCACAGGCTAAGTAGTTGTGGCTTGTGGGCTCTAGAGCGCAGGCTCAGTAGTTTTGGCGCACAGGCTTAGTTGCTCCGCAGCATGTGGGATCTTCTCCGACCAGGGCTCGAACCCGTGTCCCCTGCACTGGCAGATGGATTCTTAACCACTGCACCACCAGGGAATCCTCCATCCATTTTTAAAAAGATATGCACCATTAGTTAAATGATAGCTTACTGTACTCACTTTTCTACACATTACTTTTATTTCACTTAATAGTATTGTGGAGTCATCGCTCCCACGTGGATGCACTGAACTTTATCCAACCAGTTCTCCACGGATGGGCATTTGAGTTGTTCCAAGCTTTTGCTACTATAAATAGTGCTGCAATTAGCCTCATGCACATGCCTTTTCGTATTGTTGCCATCAAATCTTTGGAGTGGATTTCCAGAAGTGAGATTCTTAGGTCAAAAGATAAATGAATGTATAATTTCACTATATATTGCCAAATTTTCCTCCATGAGGGTTTTACCATTTTACCCTCCTGCTGGCCTTCCCACCAGCAACATATGGAAATGTCCATGGACTCACTAACAGATTTTGTCGTCCAGTTTGGGTATTTTTGTCTGATGGGTAAGACATTGTTTTCAGGATAGTTTAATTTGCATTTCTCTTATGAGTGAGGTTGAGTGTAATAAGTTAAAGACCATTTGCATTTCTTTTTCTGTGGGCTGCTTGTTTATATCTCTAGGATGTATATGGGATTCTTGGTCTTTTTATTCTTTCTTTTTTTAAAGTTGTTTATTTTTGGCTGCGTCAGGTCTTAGGTGCTGCACGCGGGCTCTTCATTGTGGTGCACGGGCTTTTCTCTAGTTGTGGCGTGGGCTCCAGAGTGTGTGGGCTCTGTAGTTTGTGGCACGCAGGCTCTAGGTGAGGCGCATGAGCTCAGTAGTTGTGGTGTGCGAGCTCAGTTGCTGTGCAGCATGTGGGATCTTAGTTCCCCGACCAGGGATCAAACCCACATCCCCTGTGTTGGAAAGTGGATTCTTTACCACTGGACCACCAGGGAAGTTCCTTATTCTTTAATTTTAGAAGCTCACTCTATATTAAGGCTATTAAACTCTTGCCTATGATATAAGTTGCACATTTTCTTTTTAATTTGAATCTTTTCCTTATATTTATGGTATTTTTTGTTTTATCTTGTTGAAGTGTTATTTTTCTGCAATTGAATCCTAATCTTTTCCTCATTGTTTCAGAATTTTTGAGTCAAGGTTGGGAAAGTTTTCCCTTTTTCCAGGTTATACAAGAATTCATTCATGTTTTCTTCTAGTGCTTGTACGGTTTTATTTTTAAAATTTAGGTCTCTGTTCTATTTAGAATTTATCCTGGTTTACAATTTGAGAAGTAGATGTAATTTTACCTTTTTTGCCCCCATGTGGCTACCCATTTATACCATTACCCCTGATTAAAAAGTGCTCAGGAAGTTTTGGGCTTCCCTGGTGGCGCAGTGGTTGAGAACCCGCCTGCCAGTGCAGGGGACACGGGTTCGAGCCCTGGTCTGGGAGGATCCCACATGCCGCGGAGCAACTGGGCCCGTGCACCACAACTACTGAGCCTGAGCTCTAGAGCCCGTGAGCCACAACTACTGAAGGCCACGCACCTGGAGCCCGTGCTCCACAACGGGAGAGGCCACCGCAGTGAGAAGCCCCCACTCGCCGCAACTGGAGAGAGCCCGCACACAGCGGCGAAGACACAACGCAGCCAAAAATAAATAATTTAAAAAAAAAAAGTGCTCAGGAAGTTTTGATTAGCATTAATTTTCCTACTTGTCTGGAAATCCTTGTTTGTGGTTATGCTGAAGTGGAGAGTCTATATTTATAGCTTTAGTGTGCCGTTCTTTTACAAGGTGGATGATTTAAATGCCAGAAAGGCCACTTTTAAATAATGTTTTGCAGTATATAAAGGAATTTCTCTTCTCCTTTGACCCTTCAGCAGCCCTGTGTGATAGAACATTACCTTCCCCATTTTGTATGTGAGCATATGACCACTGGCTTTCCCAGGATCACACGCCTTCCACCTCTCAGTCCTCAACCCAGTGGTCCTCCTGCCCTAGGGCCGTGCCACTTCTTCATCACACAAGGCCATGGTGAGGCTGAGATGTAGTGGGGGAACACTAATCTGGGGGTCACAAATCCTGCCTCTGCTGCCTACAAGCTGTGTCTCCTTGGACACACCTCTTTATCCCCCTGGGCCTCAGTTTCCTCATATGTACGCAAATAAATGGTTGAAAATAGATCAGCGTTTGTCAGACTTCAGTATTGCCTGCCTCCTTTTGATAGATACAGATACCTCATGTTTCCCTGCCCCAGTTCTGATTGCCTTCCCCATGATATGACTGATGTGTAAATATCCCCACCAACCAAGGGTTTTTGGGTTTTCCATTCCAAAACACAACGAAGTGAAGTCCCTCTTTGACTTTTCCAAATATAATCTTATCATGTCGAATACATGTTTTAAGGCACACAAGCTCCTCGAGATATTCCCCCCTCCCACCATGATGAGGCACTCTCTAAAGGAAAAACCTGCCTTAGAGTTATATGGTTCAAAGAACCAGACTGGGAATCAGGGATCTGCCATCTCAATTTTGATTGATTGGATATGTTTTCTCCCAAGGGAGGGAATCAGTGACATAGGCTGCTCTTGCCCTATCTCGGAGGTTGGATGGTGCCCACGTATGTCATAAATGTCAGGTCATTGATGACTGTTCTTCCAGGCCCTGTCCTGAGAGCTGTACTCGCAGAAGTACAGTGTTCTCTGTATTCAAGGAGCCCACAGTTCTAATGGGGGAAGCGACTTTACAGTTTCAGTGAAGTGTGGTTAGTGCCAAAATATGGATATCACAAGATGCTTTGGAAGCACCTATACCATAATGAGGGGGAAATGGAGTCCATGAAAGCCTCCTGGAAAGGGTGACTGACTCTGAGCTATCTTTTTCACTGCTGTGGCCTCTCCCGCTGTGGAGCACAGGCTCCAGACGCACAGGCTCAGCGGCCATGGCTCATGGGCCCAGCCGTTCCGCAGCATGTGGGATCCTCCCAGACCGGGGCACGAACCCGCGTCCCCTGCATCGGCAGGCGGACTCTCAACCACTGCGCCATGGAAGCCACCATGGGAAGCCCTCTGAGCTATCTTTAAGGAAGAGTGGGAATTAATGGGGCAGGGAGAAGGAGGAAGGAGTTCTAGGCTGAGGAAGGATGGTGATGGTGGCGATAACACGTAGAGGGCTGTCTGTTTCACAGTCTTTTACATACATTTCATTTGATCTCTACAGCCATCCTTCAAGTTAGCTATTATTTCCCTTTTACAAGTCAGAAAACCAAGGGCTTAGAGTGACAAACTATCTGCCCGTGGTCACACAGCTAATAAACTCCAGGTCTGTCTGACTTCAATGGTCATACTGTGTAAAAGATTTAGTGTAAAAATGTTTCTAAACTTCTCTCTCTGCCGGGCAGTTCTTTCTCATAGTGATACACATTCAACTGGTTCCATTCAGCTGCTCAGGAGAACCAATATTTTGTTTTGTTTTGTTTACTGCTTGAGACCCACAAACTGGCTTAAAGCGGTTGTCTGGCACATACCTTTGTTGCAATAAAGTCAATCATGGGAGCTGGCCCACTGCTTTCTAGAAGCAGCATGGAAGATTCCATATTTCATCACTCCTACACTTTTCTTCTAGGCATGAAACAAGCTTTTACAGTGAGACTTTTTCTCTTTCCTTTCAGCTGAGATCCCAAAAACTGAGAACAAGGTTAAATGTGTCAAGTTTTCCCACTTCCAAAGTAAGGTGCTTATAGTCTCTGTAGAGCTTGCAAAGGAGGTGCTCAGATTCCAGTTTTACAAGCCTTAGTTCACTACCTACGTCCAGGACCTATGAGAAGTTGAAGACTCCCGGGTGTTTGACTCATCCTTGAGAAATTAAGGCCCACGGTAGTGGCCGGAGCAGTTTACCTACAGCAGAGCAATGAGAAATGCATGTCCACAGATGCAAGGATGAACAAATGTTTCTCTGGACCAAATGTGGTCCATGAAGAAGGACCAGGCCTGGGTTAAATTTTTGTCTGCTTAAGAGGACTACTTGGGAGAGAGAGGGGACCCCAAACAAAAAGAATCTGTGTAGAATGAACCACCAAGTACTCAGAGGCTACAAGTGGTAAGTGAAAGTTCTAAGAAAAAGCATTGCCCATGCCACAAATGTTGTAGATAAAGATTCTCAGTGATAAATCTTTGAGAAATTCAGATATGTATTGTCTACTGAAATGGAAACATACAACATAAAAATTATGAGTTAAGTTTCATTCATGGACCTTACTGAGGACTATAGCCCAGGAAACAGCCTCTCAGACAGCTTTGAGGAATTGCTCTGAAGAGGTAAAGGAGGAACCAGGATATAAGGGTTTTTGCTGTAAAAAAACATGTAGTCGGGCTTCCCTGGTGTCGCAGTGGTTGAGAGTCCACCTGCCGATGCAGGGGACACGGGTTCGTGCCCTGGTCCAGGAAGATCCCACATGCCGCAGAGCGGCTAGGCCCATAAGCCATGGCCGCTGAGCCAGCATGTCCGGAGCCTGTGCTCCGCAACGAGAGAGGCCACGACAGTGAGAGGCCCACATAACGCAAAAAAAAAAAAAAAAAAAAAAAAAACATGTAGTCAAATGTCAAAAGATTATTGCTATTTACAAAGAACAGACATCTCAGATTAATGATTTTAGTGCTTTTCTATTTATGGGAAGGTGCAAGAAGCTGGGTTCATTGAAATTATTCCTTAGATGTGCATCTTAACTGTCTAGGGCTAGTATACCAAAGCACAGAATATTTCCTGTTTTTCTCCATCCTGAATTCCCCTAAGGGCGACTGCAGTGGCTAATGGCTTAACCCCTGTAGAACTGGAATGGTGGACATCGTTCTTTGTTTACAGTATCCTTTGAGATAAAGAATAAGGCTTGAACTTCTTGTCCAGAGAAC
Organism: Globicephala melas; assembly: GCF_963455315.2. Taxonomy (NCBI): domain Eukaryota; kingdom Metazoa; phylum Chordata; class Mammalia; order Artiodactyla; family Delphinidae; genus Globicephala; species Globicephala melas. The sequence goes on from NC_083317.1 coordinate 95,343,742, forward strand.
CATGCCACCAACCGTTGCTCTTAAGTCTGACCTTTCTACCCTTACCTTTTCTCTGCCAGCCCCTCCATTTCCAGCCCGACCCAGGAAGAGCCAGAAGCAGCTACTGAAGTTGTATGAGGGGCACACTTGGAATCTCCTGGCACACAAACTGATACCACCACCTCTTCTTTCTGCTTAAGCTGCACTATAGGCATTTTGACCCTCTGACAGAATTTTTGGTTTACTCATTATCCTCCCTCACGAGACTGTGAATACCTCAAGGTCAAGTTTTTCTCTCTGTGCCTTTCTATGTAAAGAAATCTGTATAACTACAGATGAATCCCAAGCCAGATCATAGACAGGACCTTTCATTCATAAATGTGGAAGGATCAACTAAAGGTGACCCAAAATGAATAAAACGTCAAAGATAAAACGACTGGATGAACAAATGGAAACAACTGGTCTAGATATAGAAATGCAAGGAAATGATGACGTTTCCCTGAGCCTAAGGAAACTTGGATCTTCATATTAAAAAGTCTGACTGTAAGCCAGGCAGAATGAAGGGAAAAGCTCAGACTTAGACACACCTTGGAGAAATTTTAGAACTCCAAAGTATAAAGAAAAAATCCTAAAAGCTTCCAGAGAGAAGACAAAACGAAACAGTTTACCTACAACAAAAATAATTTTGAAAGGGACTTTTTCAGGGTATTATTAAATTTAGCAGCAGGCAAAAAGAAAAAAAGCAAACATTATTTAGGGCTTCCCTGGTGGTGCAGCTGTTGAGAGTCCGCCTGCCGATGCAGGGGACAGGGGTTCGTGTCCCGGTCCGGGAAGATCCCACATGCCGCGGAGCGGCTGGGCCCGTGAGCCATGGCTGCTGAGCCTGCGTGTCCGGAGCCTGTGCTCCGCAACGGGAGAGGCCACAACAGTGAGAGGCCCGCGTACCGCAAAAAAAAAAAAAAAAATTTAGCAGCAGGAACAGCTGGGTTTTAGTTCTAAGATGTGTCCCTCATTTAGTTCTAAGCTGTTATTGAGAGTCCTTTCCTGTTCCTGGGCTTTGTGTCCTCTGTAAATGAAGAGACTAGACTGGATGATTTCTGGGGTCTTTTTCAGCTCTGACTTGCTGCCAATTCTTGTTGCTCAGCTGCAAAGCTGACCTCGGCACTGGAGCTTACCCCCAGTGCACCCCACCAGGCCTTCCTCTCCATGACTGCAATCTACACAGCAAATTTTTTTTTACTGCCTTATCCTTTAAATGAGCACAGTGCCTTTGCTTCCTGGACACCTGCTGATTCATTAACTCAATCTTATTTCTTGAGAACAAGAATAGTGTTTTCATGTATAGTACCCTATAAATAGAAAACACACAGTAAATGTCTGCAGGATCAATCTATCAGCAAACCTTTATGGACATCTGCCGTGTGTCTTGCACCATACAAAATTATGGAATGCTGAGAAGACCATTCAGATCTTTTCCTCCAGTGTATATAGAGTGTGTAAAACAGGACTGTAGCTCCATGTGAGTGTAATAGGTAGTACGACAACAATAACAACAACAAAACACATGGGAAATGCACGGTTAAGCAAAATTAAACATTTCCTCACTTTGGGACTTTTCAGGTCTTTATTTGTAAATCTCCATGCGTTGATTTATAAAAATATACAGGGCTTCCCTGGCGGCACAGTGGTTGAGAGTCCGCCTGCCGATGCAGGGGACATGGGTTCTTGCCCCGGTCCGGGACGATCCCACATGCCGCGGAGCGGCTGGGCCCGTGAGCCATGGCCGCTGAGCCTGCGCGTCCGGAGCCTGTGCTCCGCAACGGGAGAGGCCACAACAGTGAGAGGCCCATGTACCACAAAAAAAAAAAAAAAAAAAAAAAAAAAAAAAAAATATATATATATATATATATATATATATATATATATATACAGCATTTCCCAAACATACTGCATCATAGAGCACTTTTATTTACCAACTCAAGAAAGCACATCGAGTCTCTAGGTCTGTCTGCTGGCTTACAAAAAATACAGTGGATGAAGATGTGTTAAACAACACCAGGAGGATTCAACCAGCCATATGCAGAATGTGAGAAATTCTAAGATAAATGACCAGTTTCTTCAACAACAAAGTAGTATTAACCAAAAGGGATGGGACTTTTACAGAATAAAATGATTTAAGAGAAAAATCAACCAAATATAATATGTGGACCTTTCTGGATCATGATTCAAACAAATCAAATGTAAACAGACATTTTTGAGATAAGCAAAAAACACTGAATATGAACTGGGTATTAAAAAATTTAAGCATTAAATATTTAAAATTCTAATTACTGTTAATTTTATTGGGTGTGATAATGGTATTATAGTTATGCTTTTAAATGTTTTATTATTAATGGTATTATGGTATATGCTGAATATCAGTCTAAATAAAGAGGTAAACTGAGGCAGGCTCGAGTTGTTAGAAATTGAGTTCATTTGGAAATAGCAGGAGAATTGCAAGCTGGGACACACCAAGCTACAGGTGAGTCTGTTGAGGTTTTGGGGCAGGTGGTATTCATGGGCAAAAAGTGCAGAGTTGGGAGTTCAGCCAGAGTTCAGGCAGTAAGTTCATAGAAAATGGGGAGGGATTCTTGGTGGATGTTCATTGGTCAGGAGATAAGTTTCGGGAAATCAGTCTTTCCGTTCTTAAGTTTTATTTTCCTGAGGGTACATGCCTGAGAGTCTCCATTTCACATCCTCCCGTTCCACTTTAGGCTGAAATCTTTTCTCAAGAGATACGTACTGAAATATTTACAGGTAAAATTTTTAAATGGCTGGGATTTTCTTTTAAATATACATTAGCAGCGCTCTTTTTCTTGATATGTGTTTTTGTTACTTGCTTATGTTAACTTTATGGAAATTCGTTGTCCTTCACACTTAAGATTTGTACATTTCTTTATACGTAAGTTCTTTTTAAAAAACTTTAGGGAATTCCCTGGCAGTCCAGAGGTTAGGACTCCCCGCTTCCACTGCAGGGGGCAAGGGTTCAATCCCTGGTTGGGGAACTAAAGCTCCCACATGCCATGTGGCATGGCCAAAAATAAATAAATTAAATTAAAATAAAAATTTTACAAAGCATTGAATTTATTAGATTTTTGATTTACAGAAAATACATATAGATGGTTTAAAAAATCGGTTTATAAGGAAAGGGTATACAATAAAAATTATGTCTTCCTCCCCCTGACCCATTTCTTCTCTCAGAGGCAATAGCTATTACCAGCATTCATCTGGAGGTATTTTTATATGTGTACAAGTATGTGTGTACAAGCATGTCTTGGAGATAATTCTATGTCAGTATATATAGATTTTCTAACTTTTAATAGTTACATGTATTTCACTGTATGCATTACACTTGTAACCTAGTGCTGGGCATTTAGGTGGCTTACAGTTTTGGTGACCCTACATAGTGCTTGTGTGACTGTCCTTGCCTATAGGTTTTAGTACTCATGGGTTTTGAAATGTTAATAGATGTTGCCAAGTTGTCCTCCAAGATGTTTGTATTAATTTATTTCTGTTTCCACCCACCGGTATGTATCAGAGGGCTGCAGTTTAAAAGTATATTGGTGCATAAATAGTAATGCCCTCAAGAGGGAGATATTTTCAAAATAAATGGACCATTTCCTAACAGTTCTTATTCAAGTACCTTAAACAAGGAGGACATGGCTTGTTTGTTTATAAAATTAGTACTGAGAAATGTCAACTGAAGTACTTCCAGAGTGAAAGGTTTTCTCTTCTAAATGGTGTGATAAATAAATATAAATTTTGGAAAAATAAAATAAAATCAGTAAGGAAACTTTGAATTATCCTTATTTAACAAGAAGACTAATGAGATAAACACAAAATTTTGAAGGAATGGACTTTGATGCCTTTTCTCTCTGACCTTACCCTTGCTATTGGGTAGATCTTGCTGTTGTCTGGTTCAAAACAAATGCACATAAACCTTATGTGGCAGGCCTAGTTATAGGATTGCATCTTGTGTTAGGTGATGCAGGGAGGGTTTAAAATAAGCAACTGGCTCAAGTTTGGGTGCTATCAGAAGTAGGAATAATTCTGTGATTGGGTTTCTTTCTGAATCTTACCTAGGAGGTAGGAAGAATTAATTGGGGCTAAAACTGTACTAATAAAGTAACAACAGTTCCTTATATTAGCCAGAAAATGGGAATATTTGATCCTTTTTGAGGTTTGGAAAGTGTTGTTGTTTTTGCCTTTGCTCAGACATGATTACTAAATTGCCTTATTTTTGTCTTGCTCTCTCATGGTCACAGCGTGACTTTGTCTGATGCTAATATTTTATGAATTTTTTTATGTTTTACAGAATACCTTTGTCGGCCTGTGAGTGCCAGGCCAGCTCCTGACTGTTTTTCTCTTTTTCAAGAGGTAAGACTCATGAAGTTGCAAAGGACATAAAACCCCAACCAAATTGACTTAAGCAAAAAGGTAAGTCCAGGGCTATACTGTTTATATTACATATATATTATATTTTTATAGATGAAGTAATTGAGGCTCAGAGTGATTAAGTAGCTGAGCTTGAGTCTGAACAGTCTGATTCCACGAACTTTTTTTGTTCCATTACTGCCAGGCGCTAAAGTATGAATGAGCAGAAGGAAATGGAGCTACCGACATGGTGTGAATGGATGGAAATGGGAAGCAGGATGGGAAAAGTTTGGATAGTTAGGTTGGGGTGAGAGTAAGGAACAAAATGAAATGGAGATGTGTGTTTTAAGGCCGAGCAATGAAATGATGAAGGCCATGTTTTAGGAAATTTAGTCTGAAAATAACATGCAGAATGTGTTATTAGTTGGGAGAGAATGAAGGCTGGGAAAATAGCCCCCCTCAAAAAAAATTAGCTAAGAGACACTAGTAGTTACCTGGGCAGGAGGCATTGAGTGTTTGGTTTGAGAGGAAGGAATAGGTGGATCCCAGAGATCCCAATTTCATTTATTTAGTCCAAATCTAAGGGAAGAGCAGATTTTGCAAAAACTATGACTAAGTACGTTTGGGTCCTATCTGGTTTCAAAAAACAAAGCGGCACAGAAAAGTATGTGTGTGTGTGTGTGTGTGTCTGTGGCCTACACATACTTTATAGTTTTACTGACGCTCATGGAAATATTCCTAGCTCCATGAAGGGGTGTAATTGGATGTTTTTTTCCATTAGATGGAGCTATATCTTTGTTACAGGAGAATTTATGAATTTTTATAAAAGGAATGCTTGATAGGTAATGAACTTCAGTGTGGAACAGGGAAGAACTACATATTAAAATGGGTTTTAGAGTAACCATTTTATTTATAATTTTTGAACTATCTTGAGTTGTTAACATGGGTGCCTTTGCATGGGTCTTATATTTTACGTACTCTGTTCATATAAAGCATGTTTAATAAAACTTTGTTTCTTGTGACTCCCTTCAAAAGGGCCCAAACCAAACCCTACCCCTGGAGCAGTAGTACCTATAATAGTACTTCAGTTAGGATATTTCTCGATACAAGTCCACAATCACTTGTTTGCAATTCTGAAATTCAAAAAGCCAGAGTTTGCAAATAAAAAACCAGGAAACTCAGTTGAATTTGAATTCTAGATAAATACCGAATAACTTCTCTAGCACAAGTGTGTTCCATGCAATATTTGGGACATATGCTAAAAAATTATTTGTTGTTTATCTGAAATTCAAATTCATCTGGACATTCTGTATCTTATCTTGTAACCCATTCTGAAAACCAAAGGTTTTTGTAACTTACTTGGTTGGAAAATGTAACCTAGATTGATGCGAGGCTATTCATACTCTTTACCTCACTTAGTGCAAATATTTGTATGAATAACTGCAGAAATATTAATATGTTTGATTATGGATACTGCCTCAGCTTCACTGGGAGTGCTACATAATATATGATATTTGTACCATATTATTGTTTCAAAATCAGAAAAGTACTGAATTTTAAAATACAGTTGTCTCCAAGGCTTTTAGAAAAGAGATCATGAAACTGTGATAAGTTTTACTTTATTTTAGTAAGCAAGAAAAATAAGTATGCAAAAAATTATTTCTGTGGCCTTCCCTGGTGGCACAGTGGTTAAGAATCCGCCTGCCAATGCAGGGGACATGGGTTCGAGCCCCGGTCCAGGAGGATCCCACATGCCGCGGAGCAACTAAGCTCGCGCACCGCAACTACTGAGCCTGCGCTCTACAGCCCGTGAGCCACAACTACTGAGCCTGCATGCCACAACTACTGAAGCCCGTGGGCCTAGAGCCCGTGCTCCGCAACAAGAGAAGCCACCGCAATGAGAAGCCTGTGCACCGCAACAAAGAGTAGCCCCCACTTGCCGCAACTAGAGAAAGCCTGCGCTCAGCAACAAAGACCCAACACAACCAAAAATAAATAAATAAATAAATTTTTAAAAATTATTTCTGAAGGTACTGTAAGAAAATTTTTTTTAATCCAAAATTAGTTCATCATAAGTAATATGACTGAGAATAAACCTAATTGCTTTTGAAAAGAGTGTCTTGGTTTTCTCTGCTTCAAAAAAGTCAGAAAAGTAATGTAGAGAGCAGGGCATCTCCAGTTCAAACTGAAAAAACAACTGAGAAATCATTTAGTCATCCCCAGCCCAAACAAAATTACCTCAGATTCTGAAAGAGAGGTGGCCATCTTCCCGTTCCTTCAAACAAAAGAAACCTTATGGAGGGACACTGCCGAATTTCCTTGGCATTATATTCCAGAATGTTGTTACTTTGCTACTTAGGAAATGCTTTCTAATTTGTCTTAAATCTGTCTGTTTTCATCAGATATTTGATAGAGTCGATGTTAAGGACCGTTAAAAGAACTGCTCATTAACATTTTCACAAATATACCTTTGCCTCATTGAATATTGATTTCCTTCTCAGCTTCTATTTCCAGCTTAAATAATCTCAATTCCCTTCAAGATTTTTCCATTGTAACCATTTAAGAAACTTTATAATTATTAAAAAACACCTAGCCTCGGGCTTCCCTGGTGGCGCAGTGGTTGAGAGTCCGCCTGCCGATGCAGGGGACACGGGTTCGTGCTCCGGTCCAGGAGGATCCCACATGCCGCAGAGCGGCTGGGCCCGTGAGCCATGGCCGCTGAACCTGCATGTCGGAGCCTGTGCTCCGCAACGGGAGAGGCCACAACAGTGAGAGGCCCGCGTACGGCAAACAACAACAACAACAACAAAAAAAACCAACTAGCCTCAATCTTGTATGCATCGGTGTATTAAGGGCATAATATATAGGAGGATTACTTTTCTGTCTCCAATTGTTCAAGTCTCTATTCAAGTCTCTAGACATCTATTAATATATACACACATCCCAGAATTATGCTCCAGAACAGTCTCAGTGTTTATAATGTATCTACTAGGTCTTTTCCGGCTAGGCCTTTTTATACTGAATCAATTTCTTCTGATAACTTTGAAAATCGGTTTTTGCCAAATAAGTTACCTAGTGTTCTCTTTTTTATATATGTGTTTGCCTCTATCTTCCAACTTTCTAAAATCAGCTTAACATCTATTACATACCCTCACATCGTCAGCACGTTGGTGTTGGTCTGTGTCACTAATTAAGAAATAACGCTAGTCCTTCAGTTGTGCATTTATAACATGAATCATATCCAAAGGGAAACAGGTCTTGTTTAGGACCATTGTACGAAGTGGTCTGCTCACAATGAATGTCAAAATATGTACAAAAATATATATGTATAGGTACATTCAACATATTTGTGATCACACTATATGAATAATTTTGTACCCTTATCTTTTAGTTAATGTTACAATGTAATCACTTTCCCACAAACAATTTTTATTGGGTACCTCATGTAGATTTACCATAATTTTCTTAAATTACTTCTCTATTATTGGACATTTTTGGGTTATTTTAAATTAATTTACTACTATCAACATTATGGCAATGAACATAATGTTTTGTTTTTAAACATTTGGGATTGTTTAGGATAGATTTCCAACAGTTGAATTGCTAGGTAACAGAATGAGAGGTAATTTAAGGCTCTCGATATGTATTGCCACATTTCTTTCCAAAACGATTGTGTCAAGTGATATTTTAACCAGCAGTATATGAAAGTGAATATTAAGAATCTTAAATGCAATTGTCAGGTATCTAAATAGGATGGTCCCTTTCTTATCACTTTTTGATATGACTCTTCACTCAAGATTTTTACCTAAAGATAACTAAAAGCATTACCTAGAAATGAATAAATCCACCCTTAGAAGGAATGATATGCAGTTTACTAAACCCAACGTTGATATATGGGTTTTAGTTAATATAGAGTTAGAAGTACAGAGAGTTGCTGATGCTAATTATAATCCCTCTTCATTAAAGAATGGTGAGGCTAATCCAACATGGCTGATCCAACATGGGGGCACGTGGACAGCCTTTCTCCCCTTCCTTGGAGGCAGAGAAATTGAGGAAGGACAGCCTGCCACCTCTGCCTTATTAAAATAGCATTGAGGTTCCTAGTGGTACTCATCAGGCCTGTTCCCAAAAATTCCACCTTTCTTTCTGGACACATGATGAGATTGCACCTTCCCAACTCCCTTTGAGGTTAACTGTGGCCATATGACTTGGCTGAGCCAATGAAATATGAGAGGAAAGTCACAGATGCCACTTCCGGGTGATTGTGGAAGCACATGTTGAGATGGCATCTCCATCAGCCTTGGTACCCTGATGGCTCAGTGAGCATCCTTGCCAATCTGTGATGGATACGGAAGTGTGAGTGAGAAATAAACACTGTTTTAAGCCACAGAGTTTTTTTTTTTTTTTTTTTTTTTTTTTTTTTTTTTTTTGCGGTATGTGGGCCTCTCACTGTTGTGGCCTCTCCCGTTGCGGAGCACAGGCTCCGGATGCGCAGGCTCAGCGGCCATGGCTCACGGGCCCAGCCGCTCCGCGGTATGTGGGATCTTCCCGGACCGGGGCACGAACCCGTGTCCCCTGCATCGGCAGGCGGACTCTCAACCACTGCGCCACCAGGGAAGCCCCACAGAGATTTTTGAAGTTTGTTTCTACAGCAAAATCTAGCCCCTTCTGACGGATACACGTCTTTCAACCCAGCTGCATATGGGATGGTGGCTCTTTCCCCATCAACGGTGAGTCAGAGCGTGTGGGTAGTCTCACTCCTGTGGATAGCTCCCTGGCAGCTTCCATAGCCAATTCCTGTGCAGCGTCTTTCTTCTCCAAAGTACATAAGCCATCTTTTCCCCTCATCACATCATACCTAGTTTTTGCTTTGTCAACTTTGCTTCCTCTGTTCAAAGGCAAGAAAAAGGAAGCTCTTCTTGGTTATATTCAAGGGTGTAGAGCAAGTTGGGAGTGTGGTGCAGGGGAAGGCATTGAGAGTTTGCATCAGGACTCATTTTTACTAGTAAAACTTCTACTCATTTTACTGGGTCTAATCCTGTCTTTACCCAGGTTCATTCGTCGTTGTCCTTTTATCTCGCATGGTTGCTCACACCTCAGGCAAGTCACAGTTCCTTTACTCGATAAGGCCTGATAATAAAGGTGCAGATTTTCTTAGTCTCTTTTTCTACAGTTCTCAATTCCAGATTTTAAAGTGTAGAATCTTCACAAACCATATATCTATTTCTATTGCACCACCACGCAATTTATTTACTACTACATGCATCTTTATAAATACTGGAAGTTAAGAATGTTTGGCTTAATGTTACTCTGCATACCAGCTTGGTGCAGCAAAATGATTTCTTTTATTTATGTGACTTTGATAGGTAGGGTGTATAGGCTGTCCAAGCATTGTTTTCTTAAGGGAGACAACCTCAGAGTTGGACTTGACCTTGAGATGTTTTCCTTCATTATTAGAACAAAGAGACAAACAAAAACATAATTCTGTGGTTATTTCTTGTCTTGCATCATAAAATCCATTACTGCATCTGTAGCTGCCTGGATTTTGATGTTTGGTTATTTCACACTGATTTATGTGAGGGTTATAGAGACATCTTTTGATTATACAAGGAAATAGACATTGTATAGTAGTTTAGAATGATGCTCTAGAGAGAGAAAACCTGGGTTTATACCCTGGACTTCCTCAGTGTAAATTAGAGATGCTGAAACCTATCATGAAGGCTTGTTGTGAGTACTTAGTGTGAACGTAACAAGAGAAAATAAAATTGTTGTTCATAAACCCCCTCCACTTTATAAAGAAGGGTCTTAATTTGCTGACAACTGGGTATGTAAGTATGCAGGTTGGAGGTGAGAGATTGGAGGAAGGAAAGGGAGCCAGAGGGGCTGGGGGCTCTTTGAAGGATGAAGGGTAATAAGGAAAACCCCAGCTGGCAGCAAAGCTGGGGAGTGAGGGAGGAGAGACAGCACTGATTTGGATGTTTGCTGCAGTTTTCTGAGAATGTGTAATGTAAGACCTCTTTTCTATTTCCCATTTAAAATCTGTAGTAAAAAAAATCTCAAAGCGCTAGGAATGACTGTCAATTGTGTAAAACGGGGCAGGGGCCTAAGTGCCTACTGCTGTTGGGTGAAAACAGAGTCAGCCTGTGAGGATGAGTGACAGCCTATATCTTCATTGTAAAGAAAACTACTGCACTGCCTGGCAGGTCCAGGAGTCTAAACCCCCTGTGCACTCATTGTCTGAGAGAGAAGAAGGTGTTTTGTACCAGGAACAACAGTGGACATTTATGGCATTTGAACAGAGTCATATCTGCAAAGGTCTGTGATACAGCAATTAGAGACTGAAGTAGCTGGTGACTAGCAATATAATTAAAGAAGACATTGTTTCTTGAAGTCTGAGACTTGAACAATTGGAGACAGAAAGACCAAGAATTCAAGCACAATATAAAGAAACAAAACGTTTGAGTAAGGACTGAGACTAGCATGTGATACAGTCCAGCAAGGGGCACAGAGCTGTAGCCCTCAAATGATATTGAACAAGGCTTTGAGAATCCAAGACTCTAGATGGGACCATGGCTTCCCTAGTAATTTCTCTAATCATTTCTGATTCGTGGTTTCTTCTGTATCCTAGAGAGAACAGTTTGGGGATAATACTGTTTTGTTTGTATACTATTTATATGATATTGGTTTTGTTTTAATATTTATTTGTTTATTTATTTGGTTGCATCGGGTCTTAGTTGCGGCAGGCGGGCTCCTTAGTTGTGGCATGCGAACTCTTAGCTGAGGCATGCATGTGGGATCTAGATCGAACTCAGGCCCCCTGCATTGGGAGCGCAGAGTCTTAACCACTGTGCCACCAGGGAAATCCTTTGTTTTGGGGCTTTGTTTAAAGCTTTTTTGGCCTCTGTTATTAACTTTATCACAAGTCATTTTATTTGGTTCTTTATTTTTATTTATTACTATCTTTTTATTGAAGTATAGTTGACTTACAATGTTGTGTTAATTTCTGCTGTACAGCCAAGTGACTCAGTTGTACACATATACACATTCTTTTTTTTATGTTCTTTTCCATTATGGTTTATCACAAGATATTGAATATAGTTCCCTGTGCTATACAGTAGGCCCTTGTTGTTTATCCATTCTAAATATAATAGTTTGCATCTACCAACCCTAAACTTGCAGTCCACTCCTCTCCCTATTTGTTTCTTCTTAATTGAACTTTTAATAAAATTCTCAGAAAAGACACTCAGGTACCTAACCTAGATGGATACAAGATTACATCTATGGCTATGTTTTTGAATCCCAGAATGTAGAGTAGGTCAGTAGCCATCCTTATGAAACCTTGTCTCAACAAAACTCCTTTCTTCACCATTGTGCCATGACTTGTAAACTGCAGAGTGTGTATTTGGTAACCCAGGATTTTTTTTTTCCCGTATCCTTCCCCCAAATTATGAAAGTGATAACCACTATAAAAACCATACAAAATAGGAAAGCATAAAGAAGAAAATGAAAATCATACTTAATCCCACCACCCAGAAATTAACATTTTGTTTCCTACAATGTTAAATTTGAGTTTTGGAAACTAAGTTGATGAGCTCTATAAAGAACAACCCTGGAAATCAAAGATTTGCTCTTGGTCAATATTGAGGTTTATGTCCTATAAATATCCTTAAAACTTGCAGGAGAAATCTTCAGTTTTTAAAATTATTTCTTTCTTTCTTTCTTTTTTTTTGTGTCCTCTCCCATTGCGGAGCACAGGCTCCGGATGCGCAGCCTCAGCGGCCATGGCTAACGGGCCCAGCCGCTCCGCGGCATGTGGGATCTTCCCGGACTGGGGCACGAACCCGTGTCCCCTGCATCGGCAGGCAGACTCTCAACCACTGCACCACCAGGGAAGCCCTTAAAATTATTTCTTAAGCACCCTAGGATTTAAGTATTCGGAACTGCAGAAATGAACATTTGATTTATTAAAATAATTAGGTATTTACTTCCTTGCTGAATTTGCTTAACTACCAAACCAGAAATGTATTCATTGCTCTAGGTGCTCGATCACAGCTGATATTTGTGTGTGCAGAAACAGGGAAAAAGTACCCACTTTCTCCCTTATTATCATGAAAAAAGGGGACTTTTCTCTTTTTTTAAAATTATATATCTTTTATTGAGAGTACACTGTTTATTATAGTGTTCCTTAACCTCTTTACCTGTTGTCTTCATTCTTTGTGTTGCTTTTCTGATTTTAGTCTGAGAAATAAGATAGAAATGAATGAATAATGTCATTTTAAATAATTAGGACTTGATATATTGACCCATCTCACCCCGTAGTCACTTAGAAATTATTAAATTCTATGGATAAGGTCACAAAGCACTAAGTCTACTAAGGAATCTGTATACATGTCTGCTTTAGGGTGTTTGATATAGTGCTTTGGTAAAACAGAGGCCTTGCCTAGAAAGATAAAGTCCAGTGAGAGCAATGTTTCTGGTGATGTGTCTAGTGGAGAGGAAGAAATGTAGGGAAATTCCCCAACTATTTTGATTAGCCTAAGAAAGTTTATCTAATTAGATGATTTTCTCCAAGCACATTAAACTTTTAAATTAATTTTCATTTAATTTAACTAGAGAAAGCTGATCACCATTAAAAAAAACCCTCTCACTCCCTACACATGTATAAACTAGATCATCTTTATGAAGATGTTTAGAAATGAACTGAAATGTCATTAGCATATTTCATTTCTTAGTCAAACCAAATAAGGCAGAACACTGATACAGAAAACATGCCACTTCATCTTGAGCTAAACTTTAAAAAAAAAATCTGGCTTCCCTGGTGGCGTAGTGGTTGAGAGTCCGCCTGCTGATGCAGGGGACGCAGGTTTGTGCCCCGGTCCGGAAGGATCCCATGTGCCGCGGAGCGGCTGGGCCCGTGAGCCATGGCCGCTGGGCCTGCGCGTCTGGAGCCTGTGCTGCGCAACGGGAGAGGCCACAATAGTGAGAGGCCCGCACACAGCAAAAAAAAAAAAAAAAAAATCTGTCTTTGACCAGATTTCTTCTCAAATCACTATTTTAGGACCACGTCTTATTTCTAACAAAAATCATCAACCAAAGACGAAAAAACATCAGTGATTTTGAAAACATCCTTGCTACTGCTGTGTTGAAGAAAAAAAATGTGTCTTATTAAGGCATCTTCGGCTGGCATTTTTCACGAACTGATGGACGTCTATTCAGCCTGGGCACTGTGCAGCTCAAAACACGTTTTTTCTCTCAGCATTCTTAAGGGGCTCTGTGCACTCACTGGATGCCAAAGATAACATCTAGATCAGCAATTTCTCATAAATCATTGGAACACGGAACATGAAACAAAGAGAAGAAATCAGGAATTCAATAATAAATATGGCAAGGTGCACAAACAAGAGAATTGAAACCAGATGAAAAGGAGCCTTTCAGAACAGAAGGTCAAGAAACGTGTTTCCCCTGCTCCCTCAAAGCCTTAGAGTAATCCCTCTGTGCTTCCCATCCAGCCATCAGCTTACTGCTCTGAGTTGGTTTTGGAATATTTATGTGGTGGATTTAAGGCTTTAACATACAACTGAAAAATTAGTGTCGTTTATTTTAGTTTGCTCAAGGCCCCAGGCTCTTATGCAATGAAGAGGAAAATAGTGTTTATTGTACTTTAAGGAATACTGTGCCCACAAGCCTTGAAATAAATTCTAGATATGTGTATATAAATATAGCTCAATTTATACAATAAATTTTTTAAACTTGAAGTTACATATGTGATAATAAAGTAATGTGACTAGTTCTGTTTTTAAACAAAATGTCAGAACTTCTCAGGAGCCATCTGAGGAAGATATACTTATCTTAACACTGTTGACATTATGAAATATGTTATGGGAATATCTCTTTGAGTCTAGAAACGCTGCAGTTCCTTTTTTAAAATAGCTTCTCTGGTGGCAAGTCATCATCATTTGTTAGTGGGTTTGAACTTCTGGAAACATAGTCATTTGGTGAGAAGTATGGTAAATGGTGTAGGTAAAATGATTTGTTAAAAGCAATGTAGAATAATAAATTCATAATAAAAGTAGTTTTGAAATCATTTCCAAGGAAAAGTGACAAAAAATGAGCAATGTCTCCCCACACAATTATTCAATATGTAAGCTGAATATTAGGATTTTTTTGGACTTTGTCTTATAACAGAGACTCTCATTTTACTCCTTTATTTTGAATATTTTAATTTAATTTTAAGTACACAATGAGAGCTCACTTGTAAAGGGCATCCTAAGCAATCATTATAGACTAAAGAAATTATGATGTGAGAAAATAAGTAAATAGTTGATCACTTTGTAAGTTCAGGTTTATGAACACTTGAATGTTGTTTGTTTTTCTAAATCTGAATGCTTTCATGGCATATTTTGTGGTTAAATTATCTTCAAGATACTGAGTTGTATTTTTGCCCCTTCCAGGTCTCCTTAGATTGGTTTGTTTACCCTTGATTTCAGTTTCCCATATCAGCCTTGTCAGAACTGAACCCTTGCACCACAGGCAGACCAGTCTTGGAACCATCTCCCTCAGTGCCTCTCTTAAAGAGCTGCTTTCAGAAGATGAGTTCCTTCTATGCAGAGATGCATCTTCTCTCCTATGGTCACCATTCAAAAACAGCCTAATTCCATTTGTCTCCTAGGTTTCTCCATACATAGGTAGGCATTGTCACATGTGCTTAAGCGTGTGGCTATTAACCAGAAGACCTGAGACCAGTGACCTGAGACCAGTTACCAGCCTTCCACTTGCCAGCCATGCCATCTCATCCAAGTTGCTTAACTGCTCTATACCCAGTTTTCTCATGGGCGAATTTGAAAAAAACCACAGTTCCTAATTTTTTGGTATTGTAAGGCTTAAAGGAGTTAACATAGTTAAAATGCTGCAAAGAGCATCTGGGACATGGTGAGTCTAAACAAACATTTGCTATTATCATTACATTAAAATAAATGTACAGAGTGAGGCTTTTTGCTGTTATAATTTTTTATAATTTTGAAATCTATGGAGAACATTTTCTCAAACCTATAAACGTGTTTTACAGCTGATAGTGTATTAGCTTGTGGATGCACCATAATTTACTACATTAGTCTCTTATGTTTGATATGTTAGATGGTTTCCATTTTTTGCTGTTTTGAATAATGTGATAACTTCATTCATCCTTGTTTTCCTAAAATAATAGGAGTTCCTGAATAATTCCATAGGGTGTGTGCATTTTAATCCTTTTGATATTTTTTCTAAGTTGGACACTAGAAATATATCAACTTACATTCCCATCTGTAGCGATGACATTGATTTCTATAGCTCCCTGTGCACAATTTCCGTCTGCCCATCCGCATAATCCGTCTTCTACTGCTTTAATCTGTGAGGCACTTGTGCATTTACCAGACTCCTCACATAGAAAAACAGCTTTTACTGGTCCAGTCATCCAAATCATCATCGATGATTGATCTACTTGGGGTGTATTATCCCAAATGTTTGGTTCTTACATTGCCTTTATCTTTCATCTTGGTTCTATTGATATTTCCCATTGCTCCTACTCCTTGCTCCTTACATCCTGTTACATATCCGTCTCTCCAAAAAGGTACAAGCTCCCAACCTCAGGAATTTTCTTCAAACATGCTATCACCAGAGTTCTTGGAAGCTTAGGGTCACTGCAGCACAAAGATGGATCTTCTTCCATTAAGCCAGGTGCAATGTAAGAGGAACAGAAAGGAAGGCTTACAACAAAAGCAGAGACAGAAAAACAGTAAAATAAGGGACAAAACAGACACCAATGAGGGCAGTTAGAAGGAACCTCTATTATGGGGCATAATTTTAAGGTAGGGATCATGTACGGGGAAGTTCTTTATATACTGATATGAAAACACATTCAAGAGATATTGTAGGGCTTCCCTGGTGGCGCAGTGGTTGAGAGTCTGCCTGCCGATGCAGGGGACACGGGTTCGTGCCCTGGTCCGGGAGGATCCCACATGCCGCGGAGCGGCTGGGCCCGTGAGCCATGGCCGCTGAGCCTGCACATCCGGAGCCTGTGTTCCGCAACGGGAGAGGCCACAGCAGTGAGAGGCCCGCGTACCACAAAAAAAAAAAAAAAAAGAGAGATATTGTAAGTGTAAAAAAAAGGCATGTAACAGTGTTACTGAACAGTGTGTTCCTATTTGCATTAGAAGATAGGGCCTAAAACTATATGTGTGTTGCTTGTTTATGCATAATATTCCTCCGCCAGAACACAAAGAACTCCAGAGGCTCTGATTACCCCTGGAGGGTGGAGAAGAGGGATGTGAAAAGACTCTTTTCATTCTCTCTCCTTTTGTACTGTCTGAATTTTGAACTATATGAATATATTATCTATTGGAAAGTAGGTAAGTAAAATATACTAAAATTTCTCTCTCATACGTGAATGACTTGTTTTACTCCTTAACTTACATAATGGTGCTTTTGTTTTTAGAACCTACTACCTGCCTTTATCCTAAATTGTCCTATTAGCATACATAATAAAGGACCTCTGAGACTAAAAGGCTTTCTTCTGACAGAATTGTTAATTGTAAATTTCAATTATCCACAGGCGGAATGTGACAAATCTCTGTCATATAAAATCTTTGCAGGTTATCTTCATTTTCATTTTATGTTTGGTGAAAACTAAGGGCTTGGGGTGGTAGGAGGACAGTAATTGCTTCCAGGTTTCTTAGAATTAATGGCAGGGTTGGGGAAAAATGCTAAGCTTTTTCCTTTCTTTTCTTTCTTTCTTTCTTTCTTTCTTTCTTTCTTTCTTTCTTTCTTTCTTTCTTTCTTTCTTTCTTTCTTTTTCTTTCATTCTTTCTTTCTTTCCTTCTTTCTTTCTCTCTTCTCTTTTTTTTCAAAAGAGGAAGCTCATTATGTTTGGGCTCCCACAGCTATATAGTCTAAAAACATTTTGGCTTTTTTCTTCTTGCGGCACTTTAATAAAACTCAGAATGATACACTTGGACAAGTGGTCTTAACAGCAAGGAAAACAAACACTTTATGAAAACAACATCTATACGCCTCAGCCTCCTGTCTTTTATCTTTACTATTTTCTCTGAGTCTGGCACGAAACAGACACACACCAGTCTCCACAGGGGTTAAATAGAAAACTATCCAAACATCACAAAGTGCCGTCCAGAATTTTGATGACTTCCATTCCCCAACTCTGGTGCACAGGACCTGGCTGGTGGTGCAGAGACCACGGTGTCCTGGCCCGGACAGGCACTCTCAGTGTGTGCCAGAATCAGCAGTTCTCCTCAGCCCCAGCACAAGACCCGCACGTCTCAGAACAAGCCTCCATCCTCTGTCTAGGGAACAGAGTGTACATAGCTCACTCCACATCTGGCTCAATCTTAGAGTAGGGTCTTTGCTCCTGCTTCGTTTTAGGTCAGCTTTCAGCATCACTTGTTTAATTCACTAAGCTCTTCCTTCTGTATATGATCAAAGGTAGGGACGGAGGGAGAACCGAAGGATCCAGACATCAGGGGTATCAGGACAAGGCTGGGAGCTAAGGCATTAGTTTTGGGGTCTTCAGATCTCAGAGAAAGGAACCCTCTCTGGAGCTTGAACTCTAAATCCAGAGGGGTTGTACACAGGGGAAAAAAAAATACGGAGATATATTAGATGCTAATAGTGGTTTGTTTGAGTGGGGTTGTGGGTAATTCCTATACTATTCTTCTTTATAACTTTTTATACTTTTCAAATTTCCTACTGTGAGCCCACTATTTAGTGGGTCTGTAAGCTTGAACAGTTACATGACCTTGTGAAATCTCTCTCTTTTAAAGAAATCTTTAAAATGGAGACAAGAGTAAAAATGCTTAGGGCTTATGGAAGGGTGACCTGAGATCATGAACATACAGTGCCTGACTTGTAGTTGTCGCTCCATGAACACTCGTTCCCTTACCAATGTGCTCTTCTCCATGCTCTCCTTTTATTATGGGCCAGTGGTTTGATATAGGACTAGCTGGGAGGGTTCCTTCTGCGAGAGGGTTCCTTCTGTCCACAACTGTGCTTCTCAAGGTTTAGTGCATCAGAATCGCCTTGAGGGCTTGTTCAAAACAGACTGCTCTGTCCCCTCCCTAATGTTTCTGATTCAGTAGGCCTGAGGTGGGGTCTGAGAATTTGCCTTTTTAACACGTTCCCAAACGGTGCTGATGCCGCTGGGCCAGGGAGCGCACTTTGAGAAACATGGATCTGTAGGAGACACAACAAAAATTAATTTCAAATTATTCTAAACATAAATATCTGATCTCTGTCTTTCCTTCCTCCCTTTCTCCCTTCCTCCTAACTCCTACTGTTTTTGTTTTTGTTTTTTTCTTATTTGGAGGTTATAGAAACCACCAGACTCTATTTCTCACCTCTGTAATTTTTGTCAACAGCTCAAGTCTCTTCTTATGTCAAAAAACCGGGGGGTGAGGGGAGCAATAATGTTGTTTTGCTCTAAGGATCTTCTTTCATTCGGATACCGAGAGAAAGAGGAACAAGCATTCTCTGGATGGTCCCTAATCTGAACTGATATTTTCTACTAATAATAGAAAGACAGTCTCTTTGATGACTGATGCTTAAAAAAAGTTGGAAGCGCCATCGGCATCCTGGTGCCAGGGAATATTTTTATATTTAGGGTCTGTTTAATCTTTTATCAATATAAATATTTGAAAAATAAAATGATCAGGAAAATGGCTAAGGAAAACATTTCAGGCTAGCGTGTGGAATAGCAGGCCATGTTCAGCTTGAAGCCTGAAAAGACCCTCTTTGTCTTTCTAAACTCTGTAGGATAGAAGTTCTTTGCTTGGGATTCACAAACCCCCTGAAGTTGAATGCAAGACGGTGTGTTTGCTTATGTGCGTTTTTCTGGGCAGAGAGTCCATGGCCTTCAATGGATGATCAAAGGAATTGCGGCTCAGAAAAGATTAATACCGCCATGGAGACTTGCTTGGTCAAAAGCCACATGTTAATTTCTTGAGGAAGAAAGCAAATTCCTAGCACGGGAGAAGGAGCTGGGCACGTGGGCTGGCGAGTGGCCCGTTGAAAGATGAGTGAGGACTGAAGTCTACCAATGAACCCTGTAGGGGAACCACTGCTTTAACTTTTCTCAGGTTTAGTTCCTTCGTCTGTAACATGTAGTTAATGAAGATACTCACCTAGAGGAGTTTCGTCCAGTTTAATGAGATATTTGCAAGGCCCTTAGCATAGTATCTGTTGCCTGGTAGATGGTGCTAAATAAGTGGCAGCCAGTGGCAGTGGACATCACGGTTGCCATCTGGTGGGCTGTGTGGTGATCGCTGTGGAAGCTTTGGGAGCAAAGATCTTGGGCATGTCTTTGGCTCCAACTCAAGGATCAGAGGTCTCCCTCTGTGAGGTAGGGTTATTAACCTCATTTTACAAATGAAACTGGGGGCTCATTTTCAGTTCTTAGGGCGAGTTGTTATTTTATGCCGCATTCATTTATGAGAGCCCTGTTTTCTGCCGGTTAAATTGTATCATATCATTATGTAAAACATAAATATTTCCTCCATTGTGCCTTGTTGGAAGCATTGTGATTGCCAAGCACTCAATCTCTCAAACAAGTCTGAGAAGAACTGGCCAGGGTGGTGTTTTGGAAAATAGCTCGGCCGAGGCTGAGAACCTTAATTGTTGGTTCTAAACTCTATGTTCTACCCACCAAACCACTGCCCTGGCTGGGAGTGACGCTTGTCCCTCCCACTCCCATATCTTGTGCTCTGGAATCAGTTTTGCATTTAAGCAAAAATGTAACTAAGGAAATGGAAATATAATACACACTGACACACACAAAACAACAGAATACACATACTACTTAAACTGTCTTTTTTTCTGAAAAAAAGGTAAAAACAGACAGACTCTGAGTAAGATAATATTTTAACTCACACTGTTGAGGTTCAGGTTGATGATAGCACAGCAGAAATGCTTACAGTTACTCCCAGCTAATGAATCAATTGTGTTTTCACAGTTCCTTCTCTTAGCCAAGGACCTCACAAATGGAGCAGTTAGGGTCACTCTACTCAAAATGTGGGCTCTGCACAGTCGGATCAGCCTCCCCAGGGAGGTTGTTAAAAATGCAGACTCTCAGGCCCACCCCCACTGCTGAATCAAAATGTATGTTTTAATAAGATCCTCAGGTGATTCATATGCACATTACCATTGGAGAAGCATTTGTTCAGGTAGCCAAAAACTTTCTTCTGGGGAGTGTGAGGGCAGTTCCAGGGCAGGGAGATGGCTTTCTATTTCCTCCCTTTCTTCCTTCCAGCAGGTGTGCAAGTCAGTACTGGGTATATCTCTCTGCTCTCTGGGGCTGCAACCTTTTCCTCCCTCTGTGGCTTCGGGCTCATTGCTGCATCCGAGGATGTGCCCCACTGTGACCAGGGGTAATTGCTACCTTCTCCTGAAAAGCCCAGAACCTAGAGAATCAGCAACCAGGCAGCAAAAACCCTCTGTTTCACCAAAATCTTTCTGGTTGGGCACTAATGGGCAAAGTGTTAAGGCTGTGCTCTGGTGACAGAGCTCCTAGAGCGAAGCTTTAAATGCCTTGATGAAAGCAATTGCTACTGGGGACTCTAACCCGTAGTAATTAGGAGCTTGCTGGAGAAGAGGAGGGGTTAGGAAGTGATGAGTGGAGAGAGATCTATTTAAAGTTGAAACATTGTTTCAACTGCTGATTTTAATCCCTTGCTGGCTTCCCGTTCTAGTTATAGGTGAGCCGTTTACCTAACAGAACTGTATTTGGTCAAAGTGCTTTATCCCAGTTCCAAGGGTGCTGATTTTCAGGAAGTGTACCTGCACTGGGGAAGCAGATTTGATTCCATTATTGGCCAAGAACCAGCTGATCGTGTAGATTCTGGGGCTGTCATTTCAATGTCACTATCATAAAGGAGTTGGGAATTATTATTATTATTATTACTGAAATGGTCCCCAAACTTGGGGGTTCAACACCCTAAGGGACAGAGAAGATGTTGGCAGCTCCCCAAAGAGAGAGGAAGAAAGAAAGAAGGCATGTTGAGCCCCCGTGGGTGGGAGCCATGGAATTTAATCATGGTGAGGTCAGCCTTTGACATGAGGAGTCCTGTGACTCTGCAGCAGAAAGTCCAATACGGTCTCCTCGCAGGCTTGGGGAGGTTTAGTGATTTGGTGGAGGTCATGGAACTGAAAGGAGGCAACGCTGGAATTGGAATCAAGTTTAATGAGTTCTTTGGCCTGGGAAAGTCCAGATCAGGAAAAAAAAAGAATTGCTTCTCAAACTGTACCTGCCTCACAATCACCTGAAGGGCTTGTTGAAACACAGAGGGTGCTGGGTTCCAGCCCAGAATGCCTGGTTCAGTAGGTTTGGAGTCGAGTCTGAGGGACTCTGCATTTCTAACCAGTTCCCAGGCAGTGCTGACGCTGCTGGTCCAGGGACCACACTTTGAGAACCATTGCTCTACTGGCTCCCCCCACTGCTAGATAGACAGTCCTGATGTTGCTTTCTTAACAGGCCATTACCTTGTTCTTAACTTACCAAGGTGGGTTTGTCTCCTGAACTAGAGCAGAGAAAAATATTAATGCATAATAGGGACAGGAAAGATCAATATATACATTTTGAGATTTCTCCTCCCTTCCTGGCTTCTGAGTGGAGGAAGATTCTTGCTTGATGGTCAGAACTCCCGGGGTTTTTCTCTATAGCCCTGAATACTGGAACTAGGTAAACAGACAAACTCAAGGAAACCTGAGAGACTAAACTGACGTACACAATAAAGTTTTAAAAGAAAAAGAGATATATTAAAAATCCACTTTGGCTGGACATTGGGAAGAGAAATAGAGGAGAATTGCGAGTAAGGAATTTTGGAGAGTGAGAGGCTCTGGAATGACCACAGGAGGTGAAAGAGGAGAGGAGAGGAGAAAGGTTCAGTGGGCTTTGGACCAAATGCCTCTCATATCCTTCAACAGATGCAGTTAGAGATTGAGGTGTCTCTTCGCTCCTGAACTGTTTCTTTGAGTGTCATATCATGTGAGTCTGGGCCCCATGGGTCCTGGGATTGACTAGGGACACAGAATTGGTCTTGCAGTAGTGATGATGACTTTATTCTGACACACCTTATCGTCCAGTTCTTGTTATAGCAGGTGGCAAGACAGCAAGCTGGGAAAGCATGTCAGGATACCAAGGAAATTCAGGAACACTGGTGTTGCATATCTAATTCTGAATTGTTTCTTAATCTGCACCGTGATTCGTCTTTGTTACCTCCAAACATTCGGTGAAGTCTATTACATAAAACAGCATTGCCTCGGAGAATGAGGAGAAGGGTAGTGAGTCCACGTTGGGGATAAAGTGATAACGAAAAGGACAGCAGCTGAGAAGACTGGTGATGAGGAAGGCCGGGGAGACCGAAATGAGACCACGAGGAGAGGTTTGGAGTGAGAGGTGACAGCCACGCATCAGGAAAATGAGTTCTCCCAGAAAATTTGTGGAGAGCATGGAATTTCTTAAAATTATATTTTGTTCGGCCATTAAAAGCAAAGATGATCCCAAAGGCTGGAGAATAGCGGTGCCTCTTAACATTGGAGAAGAGAGTTGGATCCTTTCTGCAATTTTTACAAACTCTTATAACTAATTTAAATGTAAACATGATCTGCCTTGACACAAGAGGGCCATTATGCTAAGAGACAAGTCACTGGGAGCGCTCAGACTTATAGGAACCAGAATGCGATGAAGAGAGAGGAAAACCTCATAGGAAAGCTGCATTTTGATATGTTCCCAGGTGGATTTGCCCCAATCAAAGAGTTTTAGACAAGGAGTTAAACATCTGGATTACAAGAAATCTTTAAAGAACGGTGGTATTCACAAAGGACTTCAAAGCCTGATTTAATTTAACCAGTTTTTAGACTAAAAAAATCATCTGCCTGGCTCTGAAATACTTGGAGAGCAATTTTACATTCCAGTGCACAGCAACCTGACACAAGATCAAATTCCTATATTTTTCGAGGCTTCAGTTTCGCTGCTCTTATTAAGAACTGAAGGAAGGGGGTGGGATAGGGAGGGGGGAGGGAGGGAGATGCAAGAGGGAAGAGATATGGGAACATATGTATATGTATAACTGATTCACTTTGTTATAAAGCAGAAACTAACACACCATTGTAAAGCAATTATACCCCAATAAAGATGTTAAAAAAAATGTAACTTAATGGCAAAAATAAATAAAAGAACTGAAAGAAGTAGCCTACTTTTATGATATGTCATCATTATATTCTTTATTATATAATTATCATATATATCATTATTATACGATATATCATAATATCATAAAAATAGCCTGGATCAGCAGCCCAGGATGACAAAAATGACCTGGCCCAGAAGACAGACGTCCACATCTGTGCTGTTATTTGCAAAATAGTTCTGCTCAGGTGCCCAAATTCCCCTTCAATATAAAGGCGATTTTACCCAGGAGGGTGAAACATTAGACAGTTCCAGTAGGTTGCAGGTAAAAGGGCTCTGCAGTCACATGATCCCAGTTCCAGCATTTCCTAGCTTAACCGCTCTACCCTCAGTTTTCCCATCTGTAAAATGCAGCTAATAAGAGTATTTCACAGCACAGTGCCTGGAACTCAGCACATGTTCAATAAATGTTAGTATCCTGCTCCCTTTGGTGATAAGCACAGTTACCTGGGAGGGTTACTCAATAGCTCGCTAAGAGGGGCAGGATAGGAGAACAAGGATTAGTCTCATCTGCAGGCCTTGAGAGAATAGAACAGATAGAGGCCAAGGTGCTAGGCAGGTAGAGAGTCCTGAGTCCTGGCTTGTTTTTAAAACCTCGTAAATGTCAAGCATGGTCTGTAGGCAGCTTGCATAAAATGCCTCACACATTCCATTTTTCAAAAGTATGTGGAGAAAAGGGAGCCCTCTTGCACTGTCGGTGGGAATGTAAATTGATGCAGCCACTATGGAGAACAGTACGGAGGTTCCATAAAAAAACAAAAATAGAACTATCACATAACCCAGCAATCCCACTACTGGGCATATACCCAGAGAAAACCATAATTCAAAGAGGAATATGCACTCCAATGTTCATCACAGCATTATTTACAATAGCCAGGACATGGAAACAACCTAAATGCCCATCAACAGAGGAATGGATAAAGAAGAGTGGTCCATATATACAATGGAATATTACTCAGCCATAGAAAGGAACGAAACTGGGTCATTTGTAGAGACGTGGATGGATCTAGAGACTGTCATACAGAGTGAAGTAAGTCAGAAAGGGAAAAACAAATATCGTATATTAACGCATATATGTGGAATCTGATAAAATAGGTGTAGACGATATTATTTACAAAGCAGAAATAGAGACACAAATGTAGAGAACAAACATATGGATACCAAGGGGGATGGGGGGGTGGGATGAACTGGGAGACAGGGATTGACATATATATACTATTGATACGATGTATAAAATAGATAACTAATGAGAATCTACTGTATAGCACAGGGAACCCTACTCAATACTCTGTGGTAACCTAAATGGGAAGGAAATCCAAAAAAAAAAAAGTATGTGGACGCTGTTATGGCTCTTAAAAATGCAACTTCATTAAAAAATTAGTTTTGAATTTATGGTAGCTTTGGTCACTCCACATGTTCTCAACCAATGGATGATAAAAGCACAACTACTCTAACAGAGGGCGTGTCTTCCTTTCCACTCCCCCCTCCTTTTTTTTTTTTCTTTAATCAAAAACTGTCTCAGATTGGAAAAGGCTGGGACTGTCATATCTGGGACCGGAGTTTTGTCCTATTGGGGAAGCAAAAAGGCTTCGGGTGCCTGGGTTTTGGGACTCAGGAGGGAAAAGGAAGTTTGCAACAGGACAACATCATCCTGAAAAATGTCGTGGGGTCAGTTTTGCTCAGGCCATCCTCAGAAGAGATGCACAATGTCAGAAAATGGCAATGTCCTGAAAGCACACCTGGCTGTGTGAGGAATAAGCAGATTCTGCGAATGCACTGGGAGATCCGAAATTCCTTCAGCAAACTGAGATGCAGTTGTTTGCTTTCCCCCCACATGCTCCATTTCCTTTGTTTTCTCCTCTGCAAATTTTCCCTTCTTTCTCAGTTCCTCTTCTTTTCACACCCACAGAGAACCCGATGCTAGTAGTAAGGAAAACTCGTGAAACAAATATTTTGGTTGTATTCTAAATCAGTTGTCATTTGTTTTCCGTTTCCTCTGACTATTTACATTAGCCTCTCAGCCTGGCTTTGTTTGGAGAGGGGGCCGCACACTCAAGCCTTAGCGCATGAACCAAAACAGGGATGACTGTAGCACCATGACATGCTCAATCAAAGCGTTTGCTCTTAAAAGATTCTAACTTTGGCAGTATACTTTTTTAACCATGCGAAGCTTGCTCTCTGAAGGAGATGAGGGTACAAATGGGGTCTTGCCAATTGCAACCAAGCTTGTAGTATAACAAATTCTCCAACTATTTGCCATTCTTGGAACTTTGAATCACAGCACAGATACTATTTTAAAACTTACTTTGTTATAATAAAACATTTTCCTTGTAATAAAAGTATTCACAGAGGAAAATATCTTCAGTGGTTGTATTATACTCCAGTGTACAATGTAGCAACATTTGTGCAATCACCATCCATTTGTTGGGATTCAAGTTATTCCCAGTTTCTTACTAAGATAAACCCTGCTGCAATGAACATCTTTGTGAACAAAAGCACTGTCTGAATTTGTGACCCTTCCCGTGGGATAGTCACCTTGACGTGGAATTCTTTGGCCAAAGAATGTGAACATTTTGACGGCTCTTGGCGTATACTGCCGAGTTGTTTTCCAGAAAAGCTGCGCTGTCTTCCTACTCCATACCCACACTTCCCCTACCTCCGTCTGCAGCCTCCATAACAGTATTGTAAAAATAAAATGTGAAATGCTTGGCATACGGTACCTGACACCTAGTAGTGACTCAGTAAAAGGTAATCGATGATGTTGAGGTCGAACAAGTTTATTCTCACGTTGCCTCTTTGTAGCGGTGCAAGGCTTCTAGGCTCTTCTGGGTTGTACATCATCTGGACATCCGGAAGCACTTGTTTATGTCCCTTCTGGCAAAGCACTGTGGAGGAACTGATTGGCTAATGTGACAAATTTCTTGAAACGGGAGTTGCTGGAAGGAAAATAACTTACAGTTTTCCCTGTCTGGATTTTCAATAGGTGCTTAAGATTGTAATTCAGTGGTTCTGAGCTCAGACTATACAATAGAATCGTCTGGGAGCTCTGTAAACAATACCAGAGCATGGCCTTCCTTGGTTGAGGGTGGGGCCTGGACATTGGCATTTAAAGCATTCTTCCCAGGTAATTCTTATATAAGCAAGGGATGAGAATCCTAACCCAAAAGATGAGTGGTTTGGAAATTCCAGCACCACGTGGTACCTACTGAGGGACTTATTTGGAAGCTTTCTTGTGTCTCTCAAAGATTAGACTAAGAATACAGGATAAAACCCTTAGGGGCCTCAGTCTTCAAGTATTCAAGTATTTACTAACATCCTGCCTTCTCAGAGGGCCAGATAATCAACTCCTTCTAGAAAAGTATTTTTCTCTGAGTTTATAATAACTTGCATAGTGCCTCCTGAGGAAGGAACTGGAGCTCAGAGTGGTTAATTAACTTGCTCCCAGTTTGCTAGCAAGAGGCCAAACTGGGAATCAAACCAGGATCCCGAATCCCATGATTTTTCTACCACACGATGTTGCCCTTAAAAATTGCATTCATCTTTTAGTGCTCATGTAACCGATTTTGATTTTATTTTTTTGCTACGTGGGGCTGACTTGGTTCCTCATTTTCAAAGAAGCTTGCCTCTAAAAGTGTCCCCTTGCCCCCAACAAACAACAATTGTATCAGTTATTATGGGTGTGTTCTAGACATGGCCCAAGAGGAATGTAGCTGTATCTAGTCATCACTTTATAAATATTGATGAACGGTAAAAATGTTTTAAAGGAAACTTTATCTGAAGGAGTGTCTTGGAATTCAGCTGTTTCTTTTCATGTTTTTCAGACCTCCTACCCTGGCACTGAAATCCAAACAGCAAAGGGTGGGCCAAATCCAGTATTTCCTCATTATTGTGGCACCAGTGATTCTGTACCTGGGAGGATTCAGGGTAGGGTGACTCCAGGGACTGCAGTTGGCACACCTGGTCATTGTCCCTGAGCGGGGATGAATATCTCATGACACAGTGGCTCCACAGAAGGAAGTACTGAGTTGCAGATCGCTTTATGAACTCCTTTTTCCCTAAGAATATGAGAAAAGAAAAAGCCCATTTTACAGCAGAGAAAACTGAGGCAAAAAAAGTCATTACTCGACTTGCCTGAGCACACATGGTCACACTGGCCATGCTGGGTGGGAAGTTGCACCTTAGATGGTTGTGCTACACTGGGCTCACTTCACCACCTTTATCTCTTTCCTCTATTCGTTGCTCATTTAAAAGTTGGGGACGAAGAAGTATGCACAAAGAAGTTTATTGCTGCATTGATTACAATAACAAAATTGAAAACAAATTGACAAACAGTAGGGAAATGGTTAAGGGAAAAATATGGCCTATTCATTCTATGGAATGTATAAATATTGAATATAATAGTTCAAAGATAGTTTTTAATAGCTTGGGAAAATGCTTAAACTATAAATGAATTTTTTAAAATCTTCTTCATCTTCCTGACCTCTAAGCCCATGGTTCACCGACCAGTGAATCACATGTGAGAAATGCAGAATCTCAGGCCCCCCTCAAGCCCTGCTGAATCAGAATCTGCATTTTAACAGCACCTCCAGGTGATTCACCACATTCATGTTTGAAAAGCACTGACATAAATAATGAGCTCTCGACGACTCAGTCCTCAGACATCTTCTATACTCAGTTGCGCCTTGAGCTAGTGATTCTAGCATCTGGTAGCATATTAAATTTCTGATTCCATTGGTCTGGGAAAATGGCCTTGGGGACTGACATTTGTTTCTGTTTTTAGCTTTTGTCTTATTTTATTCAATATGTTTGAAATAATCAGGGGACTGGCATTTGTGTATGAACCTCAGGTATTCAAAAATGCAGACGAGATTGAGATCCACTGACTCTATGATTTCCCCTGTGATACATTTTTAAATAGAAAATGCATGATACCAAAGAGCATATACCTTGTATATTAATTATGGAAAACTATATAGAGAAAAGACTGAAAGAAAAGATACCAATATATTAACCATGATACAAATAGTGGTGAGTTTTTTGTTTTTAGGGGGGGTGAGTTTCTTTATATAGTTCTCTATAAAATGGTCACAGCGTCAGGCCACAGATTCAGAGGTGCAATAGACATTATTTTTATGTACTCCAAATTAATTTCTACTTAGATCCCCAATCTGCTTGCGGTGAAAACGTTTCCGTCAATTCTGGAAATCGGGTTGATTCAGTCAAGCTGCCAATGGCCCATGACATCATTGTGCCAACTGGAAAAAGTATTCCTCCAGGCCGGTGCAGCCCCACATTAGCACACGTGGTGTGATGGCAAAGCACCCACCAGATTTGATCTCCACCTGCTCCCCGGGGCACCTCTCTGCAATGAACGACCTGTACCCCTACGTGTGGCAGTCCTGGGCTCAGCTAATTTAGGACCCCATTTCTTTGATGTTTTAGGTAAATTCCAGGAAGCTCTAATGGTGGCACTGGATTAGGAGCGGGGCAACGGAGGCATGGAGTCCCCACAGTCTTCATCAGTGACATTGTCCTTGCTGAGACGCCCTGATTCCCATCTGGCCTCCAAGGGAGTTGGTTGACCAGACTGATGCTGGAGCCTCCTTGCTTGTCCAAAGCTTCACCCAGATGGGTTTTCTCTCAGAACTTCTTAGCCCTACTGGGAAATATTCAGCTGCTCCATGAACCTTATGGGAAACAGGGAACTTCTGAGGCCATCGCAGCCCCAGCAGCCTGGATATGCCCTCTGCCAGCCCCGCCGTGTTGCATTTGAGGTTGCTGCATAAACCTTGCAGCCCTCCTGAGTTCCACCCACATTCCCCAAACCCTCCCGTAGGTTTCTGCCATCTTCCCCTCCCTGGGACTGGCTGGGCGCTGGGGCAGGAGTGGGAAGAACACAGAGCCCCTTCTCAGGGCTGTTCTTTGCGTTTCTACCCAGAGAATCTTTTGCTCCTCCGGGACAGGCGAACTGCCTCTTGTATCACCTTGCAGTCTTCCAAATCTATTGTTTATTCATGTACTTCTTGTCCTGGTCTAGGATTTACAAATCAAAACGTTGACTTTAGTCACCAAAGGCCTTTCTTTTCCTCTTCTCCAGTTTCACCCCTTCCTGGCTCCGTGAGAGCCTCCACTGAATGGGGGAAGGGAGGCGTTCTTTTAAGGAAACACGGGGAAGAGATGTTGATTAACATCGTAAAGTACTAGCCTGCCACATGTTCTTTCCATGTTTTGTACAATAAACCAACAAAAGAAGCTGCAGGAAAAAAATCTTGCAGGAATTTTTTTATAGAGAAGGTTACACTTTTTTAACACTTTCTCTCCTCTTCTTCTCTTCCTGATGGGAGGACAGCTACTGGCTAACTCTCCTCGAAGCCTTATTCTTTGCTCTGCACGATCGGGAGTGCTTTGTATATATTACCTCATTTCATCCTCACTATGAGGTTATCATCAATGTTGAGAGAGAAAACTGAGACATGAAGAGGTTAAAGGACTTGCTCAAGGCCTCACATCCAGCGACTGGTGAACAGCCCTCAGGATTCAAGACCAGCAGTTCTGAAGAGCCTTGCACAGGACGCGAGGCTGCACTGCTCTCCACTCTTACCTGTGTGCCTCGCTTCCACCATCAAGAGGAAAAGGTTCCATTGGCGCACTTGAAGTACAGAGGCAGTACTCACAAATCTGTAGTGAATATTTATTTTTTGAAAAGTCGTGGATATGTTTTTGCAGGTGGCCTGATGTCTGTTATTGAAGGGAAAGACAAGGTTCATGATGAAAACCTGACACTGGTTTTGGCTCATTCCTCACAGCAAGCCCAGTTTTCTCACTAAGTTTTGTTGATCAAAATGGAACATAGGCCATAAAGTCCGACTCAGCGTGAGAAGCACAGCATTTACTCTTGGGTGTTTGCAGATGTCCATGGGGGCGTTTAGGAGCAATACCTAGCGGGACAGGAGAACTTTGGGTTGCCTAATTTCATCTCACCTAGTGAAGAGCTGATTCTAAGTTCACACACCGATGAAATCACAGCCAGCCTGCAGCTGGGAAAAGAAAATTCTAGAGGATGAGAAACGACACTGGGGGCAATGCTTCCCATGTGGGCATTTGGATGGATGAACACAAGTTTCCCCAGGATAAGAAGACAGCTGGTGAATTTCTTTGAGAAGCAGCTGGCACAAAGCTGCCACATACATTGGCTCTCAATACAAATTAGTTTCTGTCTTCCCTTCTTCTTTGGAATTTAGAATTGTGTGTGGTCTGGTTGTAGGGATTTTGTTAAAAAGTTTTCCTTTCTGTATGAGTCTTCTCAGGCTGCTGTAACAAAATTCCACAGACTGGGCAGCTTACAACAGAAATTAATTTTCTCACCGTTCTGGAGGCTGGAAGTCCAAGATCAAGGTGCTGGCAAGATTGGAGTCTAGTGAGGCCTCTTCTCCTGACTTGTAGACGCCGCCTCACTCTGTGTCCTCCCATGCCCTCTCCTCTGCGCCCATGAGGAGAGAGAGAGAGCTCTCTGGTGTCTCTTCCTCTTCTTATAAGGACCCCAGTTCTATTGGATTAGGGTCCCTTATGACCTCATTGAACCTGAATTATCTCCTTAAAGTCCCAGTGTCACTGTGGGGGAGGGCTTCAACATACGGATTTGAGATGAACGCAATGCAGTTCGTAACATGTATTGGGTCCTGTTCTGGGAGTAATAACTTCTGAAGAACTTTCAGTCCCTGCCTTAAGGAGCTCCTGGTTTACGGACTGACTCTGTAGCTGTTAGAGTAGTAGGATATTCAGTGAGCTGTGGGGACCACTGGAAACAGACCTCTACTTTATTTATTTATTTTTATTGAAGTATAGTTGATTTACAATGTTGTGTTAGTTTCTAGTGTGTAACAAAGTGATTGGGATATATATATATATATATATATATATATATATATATATATATATTCTTTTCCAGATTCTTTTCCATTATAGTTTATTATAAGATATTGAATATGGTTCCCTATAGAGTAGGACCTTGTTGTTTACCTATTTTATATTAGTAGTTTGCATCTGATAATTCCAAACTCCTTATTTATCCCTCCCTCCATCTTTTCGCCTTTGGTAGCTGTAAGTTTGTTTTCTATCACACCTCTACTTTAAGCGGTAATTCCTTATGTGGCCTTTACTATGGTTGTTTCTCGAAAAAGCAAATTCCACAAATATTCTGGGTGAGCAGTGCTGAAGCTATTTTTTTGGTGTGGCAAAGTTGTACACTGAGGCCCTTAAAGGTATCGATGAGATGAATTTCTGGGAAATCCAAAGCAAGAGCTGGGGGTGAACTTTGGCAACTGGACCAAATTAAACACGGGATTTTCCTGGGGTTCCAAGGTTTTGACCATCTGGGACAACGTCTCTCACACACGCTACACCATTTCCTTGACCACAACTACAGGAAACTTAGAGAGGACAGGAAACTTGGCAGAGAGAACGGGGCAAAGTCTTTGGGGCGGGAAAATTTGGGGTGGGTGTGGTCACAAGAGGAGGAGGCCACCAGCCCTTCTCACATTACCAGTTATGTGGGAAAAAGGAAAGTCTAAAGGAGGTACACCAAACACAGGAAGCTGTATGCTCCAAAGACCTTCAAGCTCTTCACTAGCTGCAACTAAACCTCCACACTGCAGCCCCAAAACATCCTTGAGTTTGACACTGGAGATTGGCCACCGCCCTGCTGGTGAAACTGTCCATAAGCAGTCAAGTAACAAAACCCTGGGATGCAATTCTGCCCTTGAGCCACTAGGGGGAGCACGGAGCTTCCCTCTCGTCAGAAGAGGAGGAAGGGAAGGACCCGCATTATGGGGGTGTGGCGTTAGGGTGGGGCGTTCAGTGTGGTATTGGGGGTAGGGTTAGAAGCTCTTGCGGGTTTTTTCGTGGGGAAGGGTAGGTGGCCTGTCAAAGATCTAGTTGTTTAAGCAGTAATATGATGTGTATTGACCTTACACAATATACGTGGTGTGGTGAAAAGCTCTGGGGTGTGATCCCCCAAACAAAACCCAGTTCATTGCAAGATAAATAACTGACCTGTGTGAGTATGTGTGCACCATACAGGAGAGTACTCGATGCACACACACACACACACACACACACACACATGCACAAACAAGACATGCTGTCTGACTTAAATACATTAACACCATGTGTAGATACTGCTTCAGGTTAGAAAATACATTGTGTCCAAATCATGTCATCTTTTCAAAATACACCTGGAGAGAACATGTTGCCCATATTTCAGAAAGCTTTTAAATTTCATTCAATAGTAGTATATCAGCCTAGCCTGCCCAAAGCTAGAAGGCTATGTCACCAAGTTGGGGACGCTGATCACAGGTAACACCAGATTCCAGTCCCCCAGCCATCCCCTGTCCTCTCCTGGCCCCCTACACGAATCTGCGGCTCCTAGCCAGAATTCGCCGCTATTCCTCAATCTCCCAGGGCCTGCCTCCCCAGGTCTCCCAGCCACTGTAACCTGCTTTCTTCTCATACACTTTCTCATATACTAAGTAGAGAACCAATGAAAGCCTTCTTTATATTTGGGGTCATGGGATAAAAGGATCAGAATCATGAAGCCAGGTTCCCCCAGAGCATCCTCACTAGGGTTTGCCACCCTTCACCTCATCTGCAGGAGGTGATTGGCATAAACAGGGGTAGGACCAAGGGCAAAAGCCCTAAGACAGTCATAGGGAAGGGAAGGGAAGGGAAGGGAAGGGAAGGGAAGGGAAGGGAAGGGAAGGAAAGGGAAGGAAAGTTTCCTCCCTGTGGGCCAGGGTACTGGGCTTGATCCTTTCTGTGTCACTATCTCATTTAATCTTCACATCAATCTGCAAGTTGTCGGTTATTATCTCCATTTTACAGATAAGGAAACTGAGGATCAGAGAAACTAAGTACTTTCTATTGTTCATACAGATCTGGGCTTTGAACTAGCATATTTTTCAGTCCTGGCTAGAGTGCCACTGTCTACAAGAACCACCTGTGGACTTCCTCTCTATTCTCCCACTTCTCCACGTAACTGAGGATCTTACGTTGGCAGTGATGACGTGAATGCTGATGATAGTAGCTAACTTTTATGGATCACTTAGGATGGGCTGAGCAATGCGCTAAGCACCAAGTCTTCATTATCTTCAATTCTCACGATGACTCTACACTGAAATTAGTATTATTCTCACTGTTTCAGAGATGAGGTACCCGAGGCCTAGGAATTTTAAGAAACTTGCATAAGGTCACACAACTAGCAAGTGAAAGAGAGAGCTCAGATTTGAACCCAAGTCTGTCTCTAAGCTCAAATATTTAAACCACTATGCTTTCCTGTGCACCTTGAGAGCATTTAAGTGTATGGAGACATACTCAGGGCTACAGGACTATCAGAAGATCCTTTAAAAACCTAAAATAATACTTAGCAGAAAGGGGAGCATATCTTTATGTGGCATGGTATAATGATGCAGCTGGAAAAAATGCTTACATGCTAAAGTAAGAAACTTTCTAACTTTCTCTGCTTAGAAAAATAATCAACTATGATTATTTTCATTTATTCTGTTCTTCTTGAATTGGAAATTTCTGGAGTTTGGCTGTAATTGCATAGAAAGTCAGCCTGGGCTGTTGTTGTTTGTGAGGAGCCCCTTTCATCATTTCTATAACCAGTTGATGGACTTACTAGGATCTAGGGGATCTAGTTCATCGGTTTCTGGTTCAGTGAAGGCCTTCAAGTAACCAAGGATGAAGGAATGAATGGCTATTTTGTTGTCAACTACAAGCATCTGGCTATAAAACAATGAAATAGGGAGTGATCAGGGGAAAGTAGAAGTATGGTTAACAACGAATTTGAGTGAACAGGTCTTGACACACTGAACCTGAGTTAATTGATCTGCTATTCTCCTACCTGCAATATTGGGGACGAAGCAGATGAGTCCCTTCTTTTTTCTGCGGTACGAGGGCCTCTCACTGTTGTGGCCTCTCCCATTGCGGAGCACAGGCTCCGGACGCGCAGGCTCAGCAGCCATGGCTCACGGGCCCAGCCGCTCCGCGGCATGTGAGATCTTCCCGGACCGGGGCACAAACCCGCGTCCCCTGCATAGGCAGGCGGACTCTCAACCACTGCACAACCAGGGAAGCCCGATGAGTCTCTTCTTATCAGCACCTTGAAAAGTGTCAGATTTTAAAGCAGATCTCAGGAATTAGTCAATACTCCCTAGAGCAATATTGTTTAAACCTCAGGGTTTGAATATTTCCCTAACATATTTCAAAGAACAAACAAAAGGACGGGTTCATCAACAAGGGTCAGGTGGATATTATCTGAATATCTGGGATACGAGTAGTTCTGCTATTTGCTGAGTGAGCCTTGAGAAATAGGCACGGGATAGGATGGGGGAGCATGGCCACTGCCCCAAGACAACAGCCCAAGGAGGAGGACTCACTTTAATTCCCTAGGTGGCAGCAGCCCACAAGGATTTAGAAGTCCCCAAGGGTGGGACATCTCAGGGAAAGCGTACCTTCCGGAGATGCAAAGAGACGCTGGATTTAATATTGGGTTTAGGATTCTGAGGTGAGTGGTGAAGAGTGTGGGAATGAGAGGCAATGTAGCACAGCAAGGAGTTGGAATCAGGAAGCCTGCCTCTAAGTCCAGCTCTGCCACTGGCTGGCCATGGGACCTGGGGCAACTCTTTTGTCAACAATCCACCCCCATCAATCATCTTTCTCATCCTCACCCTCATAAATAAATGTGGGGTTGGATGGAGTAATCTCTAAGTACCTTTAGATATTATATGACTCACAATTTGATGATGCCCCTGGCATTTTCACCACATTCTTTACAATGAAAGAACTTGATTACATTGGAGGGAGTTGTGGAGGGAAAGTGTATGTTCTAGAGAGATGCATTATGTCATCGTCTTTTTTTTTTTTTTTTTTTTTGTGGTACGCGGGCCTCTCACTGTTGTGGCCTCTCCCGTTGCGGAGCACAGGCTCCGGACGCACAGGCTCAGTGGCCATGGCTCACGGGCCCAGCCGCTCCACGGCATGTGGGATCCTCCTGGACTGGGACACGAACCCGTGTCCCCTGCATCGGCAGGTGGACTCTCAACCACTGCGCCACCAGGGAAGCCCATGTCATTGTCTTTTTAACAGTGTTTTATGTCCAGAGAATATGCTGACCTTCACAAACTAGGACACTGTTGTTATCCTACCATTGGTGAAGGTGTTTTTTTGTTTGTTCGTTTGTTCGTTTGTGGTCGGTGACATAATGTGGCCCACCTATTGCTCCCTCTCAACTGAACCTTCTTGCAGTGCAGCAGTTGTGCCCAAAAGGGATGGAGATTTTTAGTACTGTTTTCCAGCCAGCTGAGCTGAGGCTATGCCACAATAGTTACAATTTCTTTGTTCTTTTGCCAAGTGCCAGGCACTATGCTAAGCCCTGAATATATCTCACATACATTTATCTCTTTTGTTCTACCTTCAGGGAGCTTTTCACTATCTTTGTTAAAGATAAACAAACCAACCTCTTCAGCCAAGTTCGCCTTAATAATAGCTAATACGTACAGTGCTTGTTATGTCTCAGGCACTGTGCTAAGTGCTTCATAGATGTTATCTTATTTAACCCTAAGATAACTCTGTGGATTAGTACTAGTACTTACTATTATTTATAGAGGAAAATTGAGGCACGGAGAGGTTAAACAAGTTCCCCAGCGTGACACAAACTGATCCACGCAGAACCCAGGCAGCCTGGCTCTAGGATTCCCCAAGACGCCATGCCTAAAACAGGGCTAGAGATATTGTGTATATCGTTTCTGTTTTCCTTCCACTAGATTAAAATCAGAGGGTTTTTTTCCAACTTACTACAGAGACATTCAGATTTAACTTTGTCCTCTTCCTGGGATTTATAATTTAGGAATGTAGTCACAATAACAAATCTTACCACCATCCTCTCCCCTGGAGTTCATGTTTACCTGTTTACTTATCTACCTATCTTTCAATCAATCATTTATCTATCTATTTCTCTCTCTCTCTCTCTGTGTGTGTGTGTGTGTGTGTGTGTGTGTGTGTGACTGGAAAGTGTGTAGTTGTTAAAAGATGGAGAAATACCATTAGGAGAAAAGAGGAAGATGCTTTTGGCTGTAGGATTGTTTGAAGGGGGAACTCATCAGGGTTCATGAAAAGATACCCATGGCTTGCATGAGTCCTTTATAATGGGGAGCAGAGATGAGAAACGGTGAAGACACTGTGTCTGAAGTGACAGGAATGCCAACTGTGGGGCCACAGGTAACCTCAGTTGCTCTTGAAGGAATGTAGCTGGAGTCCAAGGTCACACTGGAGGAGTACTGTAAATGTTCCACATCAAGGGGGATGAGGACACTATGCTTCTAAGGCTTTCAATCCTGACAGCAGGAGGATTGGTCCACCTTATAGATGTTTCTTATTTACTATCCTTTGGAGGGATTCCAAACGAATGTCTCCATTTTCGAGATGGAGACATGAGTCTTCGGGTGGTTAAGCGGCCGGCAGGCGGCTCACCACAGCCCTGTGGAACCAGGAAACTAGCTCCGCATCCAGTCAGGTTACCTTTCCTCCCCATCCTGTTTCCTTTAGCTACGAGCAGATGCAAGTGTTTATGTGATGTCTCTCTGGGGCCAAGATGACCATAGAATATGTCTTGTGAATATTTTGTTCAGTACTTATTCATCTCTGAGGTGCCCCAAATTGGCCATTGGCCATTGACTTCAGTTTCCCCAAAGGGAGGACTGGCTGAACAGCCAGAGGCTTTTATTCCTGAGGAATTTAAATCACAATCTATCTCTGTTCCTCACGGAAGAAACAAGCAGAGGCCACTCTCACAACTGTGAGAGCTTATTACTTACATGACACTGCTTGGAGCACACCGTCCCAGTGATTCTTGGCAAATCAACAAAGATTTCTCCAGCATCACGCTGTTTGGCTTTCAACTGTATTAAGACTGAAGACTCATGTTATGTGCTTCCTACACAGAGCCTCTCCCAGAGTAATTCCTTGGAGGACACTGGTAAGAAGACATATGAATCACAGGATCACCTGTAGTGCCAGAAAGGAATAGTGTTGAGAATAAGTACCATTTGAGATCCATCCTTGACTGCCCCGTGTCTTGTCAATGCCCTGAACCTTTTGCTTGGGAAGGCGATATTGAAAGGTTTCTGTTGATTTATTCTCTTTTAAAGTTCTCTTTTAAGTTCCTGAGGGAAAACTCTTGAGCTCTGGGGAAAACTGACTCACCTTCTTCCCTCTAGGAGAGATCGCCTGACGTTCACCCTAAATAAGACATCTTGATTTATAGCGGGTGTGTTCGAATGCTTGGCAAAGAAACCTGATTATTTTATCATTTATTATTCTGAAGTGATTGGGGTATTCCCTTTCAGAAATGCACATTTCTCTGGCACTATTTTAATAGGTAATAATAAGAAACACTGTTGATACTTCTTCAATGTTTCCTAGTACTACAGGGCTCCTCTGAACACATTGTTTCTAGGAGTTTCCCAACAGCTCTTTTTTTTTTTTTTTTTTTTGCGGTATGCGGGCCTCTCACTGTTGTGGCCTCTCCCGTTGCGGAGCACAGGCTCTGGACACACAGGCTCAGCGGCCATGGCTCATGGGCCCAGCCACTCTGCGGCATGTGGGATCTTCCCGGACCGGGGCACGAACCCACGTCCCCTGCATCGGCAGATGGACGCTCAACCACTGCGCCACCAGGGAAGCCCCCAACAGCTCTTTTGAGGTAGGTTATTAGAATGTCTAATTTGTTATCTGGAAAATAAAGGTTGGGGAAGTTAAACGACCCACTTAAAGCCACACAGGAGATAAACAACAGGTGTTCTGACTCCCAAGTCCTGAACACTCAAGTCTGTGTAGTGCTGCCAGCCACCAACCTAGATTAAACACACAGATTTCTTTCTATTACCTTCTTCTCTTCAGGGAACAATCACCTCAAGTTCCTGACTGTCCCTGAAAGTTAGTCCCTGGAATAATATGATCCAATTTGGGAAGGTGGGAGGGAAAATTGCACAGCAAACTGACATCATTGGTTAGGTCAGCGGAATGGGATTGGTTAGAAGGTGAGAAGACTGAACTTTTAAAGAACTTATACAAATGAGTGTGTATCTTTTTCATAATTTAGAAAAGTTAAAAAAAGAAGAGAAAAATCTTCAGATGAAACAAAGAAGAGCCACTCGAGATGAAATACGATGTAACTGTCCTCTCTGAGTGACTGCTTACAGATGAAACACGTAGGAAAGGATCGATGCAGGGAAGAGATGGGAGGCTGAGACAAAGGGAGTTCAGGAGAAGAGGAAGAGAACATCTGCTGGGTGGGGCAGACTTACCTGATACCAGGGAGTACTTCCTTGGGGGCAAAGGGGGAAAGAACTGTTCTCATGTAGAGAAACTAGAGCCATTGACCTGGAAAGTGGATAAGGGGTTGTCACTGAAAACCAACGCTAAGAAGTGGCTCACAGGGCCTAGGATCTTTACAGAGCTGGCCTGGGGTGCATGATCCAGTCTAGCACACACTGTCTTCGAGGAGTGATGGTCTCTGGGCAGGTCCTCTGGCATTTGGGGAGCAGGGAAGATCAGTGAAGATGGAACATGAGCATTTAAGATCTGCTGGTTACCCACTGGCTGCTTCTCCTAACTGGTTAGTGTTAAAATCCTCAACATGAAAGAGGCCTGAATGTTTATTTTGAGGGTCAGCAAGCAAAGGGAGGCTGGGGAGACTGTGTCCTCTGTCACAGCATTTCCTAACGCAAGGGGAAGCTTAAAGCCAGAGTAGGAGGGCTTCCCTGGTGGCGCAGTGGTTGAGAGTCCGCCTGCCGATGCAGGGGACGCGGGTTCGTGCCCTGGTCCGGGAAGATCCCACATGCCGCGGAGCGGCTGGGCCCGTGAGCCATGGCCGCTGAGCCTGCGTGTCCGGAGCCTGTGCTGCTCAACGGGAGAGGCCACAACAGTGAGAGGCCCGCGTACCGCAAAAAAAAAAAAAGCCAAAGTAGGAGATAGAATGGACAA
Source organism: Globicephala melas (assembly GCF_963455315.2). NCBI lineage: Eukaryota > Metazoa > Chordata > Mammalia > Artiodactyla > Delphinidae > Globicephala > Globicephala melas. Next base: position 95,383,400 of record NC_083317.1, read on the forward strand.
CGCCGAAATGGAAATAAAATCAGGTTGAATCCTTGGGAGCCCTGGGAAAGAAGAACGGAGAACAGAAGGCACCCCCTGCAGAAGGTGCCTGCAGGAGGCCCCCTGACTCTAACAAGCCAACCCCCAGGATCCTTCTGGGGCGAGTGTGAGCGTCAAGCGAGGAGCTGACCACCCAGGAAGCTGGGCCAAGCCAAGCGTCGGATGTTTCTGTGTTTTGTCACTTAGACTCTTCTAGCTCCTGTTTCAGGCTGTTGAATGAGTCTCATCCTATTGCACTGGTCCCTGGGTCCTGCCCAACATCTTCCAGTAGTTAATGGCACTGAGATGATTTGAAAGAAGTGACTCAGAAACCATTTTATCTCTTATTTTGGTTCAAAGTAGTATTATTTTAGGCCCTTGGGAAGATTCACTGCTCCTAAAATACATATTTTCTCTCTATCCTTGGCCCTCATCTCTTCTCCCTGGCCCCCCCAAAAGAAATCGAAACCTATATACATATATTTTTTAAATTATTTTATTTTATTTCATTTATTTTTGGCTGTGTTGGGTCTTTGTTGCTGCATGCGGGCTTTCTCTAGTTCTGGCTAGCCGGGCTTTGTTGCAGTGCGCAGCCTTCTCATTGCAATGGCTTCTCTTGTTGCGGGGCACGGGCTCTAGGTGCACGGGCTTCAATAGTTTTGGCACGCAGGCTCAGTAGCTGTGGTGCATGGGCTTAGTTGCTCCGCGGCATGTGGGATCTTCCCAGACCAGGGCTCAAACTCGTGTCCCCTGCATTGGCAGGCGGATTCTTAACCACTGCACCACCAGGGAAGCCTGAAACCTGTATTTTTAAAGTTAAAACTATATATTTTTTTGCTTATGACTTTAAGCTTGGTTAATGAAACTGCTGCTTTTCGGTATTATCTACCAAAGATAGAGTCATTGTTACTGTTTGCTTAAGGCTCTAAGGTTTACAAAATACTTTTTCCTGCGTTATCTAGTTAAAACCTTACCACCAGCCTTTGAAGGTATAACTTGCTGATAGATTGCTGAGGTTGTGAGAGGTTAAATCAGTCCCTAAGGTAACAGAACTAGGACATGGTGGACCCAGGATTTCAACACAATTAGACTCCAAATATCAGACGTTTCCCACTACACCAGTCTACTTATTTATAGGTGGAAAGTGATTACTGTGGTCAGCACTATCTGGGCTCTGGAACCACATGCCGGGTTGGGTCCAAATGCCAATGCCACCATTGACGATTGAATGATCTTAGGTAAGTCACTTAGCATCAATTACATCAATTTCCTTATCAGTAAACTGGTGATGCAATACTGTTGCCCACCTAATAGGGTTGTGGTGAGGACTAAATGAGTTAATCTGTATAAAACTCTTAGAACAGTTTCTGGAACATAGGGCATATGTAAGTACTTGGTATTATTAAGAAATCTCTGCTTCCAAGACACTTTGTGGTAAAATACTCTTGTTCTCTATTTATCTCATTCTGCCTTTACCTCTCTCTTGGAGAGTAATGGGGAAGAGAAATAGCTGCTTCCCTGATAGATACACTGGGCTGAACCTCTGGAACTTTCTATAGATTCTCCTCCAGGCTTAAGACATTAATCTGTGGAATTATAGACCTTCAGGGCTGGAAGTGACCTCAGACAAGGCTCTTGCTCTGAGCAGGAGGCTGGAGTCCAGAGGGTCCCACATCAAACTGGTATCCGAGCTGTTTCCTGACTTCTAATCTAGTGCTGTGGCTTTGAGCTACAGACCATAGACATGGCACCTTTCTTTTCAACTTGAAGGCAGCCTTCTTGTTCCTTAGGAAATAGTCACATTTGCTCTGCAAAGCCAGTTTGAAATCGAGCGGGCAATTGCCATAACAACACGTTTGTTTGTTTTTTTTTAAAAAAGGTGGTTACTGAGTGAAAGCTACAGTTAGATTTTTGAGAAAGAGCCTATTTTAGGTGCTTTTTAAAGAAGTAGGAGGGCTTCCCTGGTGGCGCAGTGGTTGAGAATCCGCCTGCCGATGTAGGGGACACGGGTTCGTGCCCCGGTCCGGGAAGATCCCACATGCCGTGGAGCGGCTGGGCCCGTGAGCCATGGCCGCTGAGCCTGCGCATCCGGAGACTGTGCTCCACAACGGGAGAGGCCACAACAGTGAGAAGGCTGCGTACTGCCAAAAAAAAGAAAAAAGAAGTAGGAAAAATATTCTGTGAATTAAGGCTCTAAGCAGAGAAAGAAAATTTAATCACATTGTCTTATTTTATTTATTTACCTTCAAGGTGATCAGAGGAAGAAAATAGAAATGGAGGCTTTAACCAAACAAATGTAAGGAAAAAAATTGCTCTGAGATTGAAACAGAATTGAAATTGACATTTCTGGTCACCAGAAAAGCTCTTATGGAAAGGGAAAAAAATATTTCCCATCCTATCCTCTGATAGAAATGTTAACAAGCTTTTATTCATTTGAGATATTTTTCTTAATGCCATTAAAATACAAGTCAGTGATTAGACTTTCAACCCGTGTACTTTAATGTACGGGTGATAAAACGAACCAGTTTGTCATGCAGCTGTTTCATCAAAAATAAGGAAACATGTAGTTCACTTGTGAACAAAGATTCTAGTTTTCTCAAATTGGGATGCGAGGCAGAGACTTAAAAGGCAGAGGCATAGCTGGCTCCCAAGGAGCCCCTGCAAAACGTACAAACCTTCAAAAAAATGACAGGTCCCCCAGTCTGAACGTGAGGGCATCTGCTTATGTGATCTGGAAAAGAGATCCTCTCCACAGTTTCCCTCGAGGGAACAGAATTTAAATTGTAGACGAATCATACAAATTAAGGGCAGTGGTTATTTTTCTGAGTCTTATGACGGGCTCTATTTTTTTAGTCATACCCAGACTAGCCAACCAGGGTATGAGCAGGCCTACCCCTAACTTATGTAGGACCTGGACCGCAATGCAAACAGAGGCCCACATACCAGGACACTCAATATTTACAAGTAATAAATGAAGCTAACCTACTGCCAAACAAAATAGATCCTGTTTTCTTGCCTGGACAAATATATCCTCTTGTCTCTTGTCCTGGGATGTGGGTGTTCCTGGAGGGGAGTTTGTTGTCTTTCCTGAGAGAGGCTAAATACAAGCACTGGGACTGGTCTGTAGCTAAATTAGCAAATATATTACTTTAATGGAACGATCATGATTTAAAATATTCTGTTGTCTGACCGTGGGTCAGGCTACAGCTTACAGTTTTTAGTTTGGTTACTACATACATGTGTATGAAGGTCTAGTGTTTCTTAAAGGTGGCAGCGTTTACATTTTTATCAGGATAATTCTTCATTGAATGGGACTCTCCTGAGCATTGTAGGAATTTTAGCCTTCCTGACCCTTTCCCATTAAATGCCAACGGAAGACCTCAGCCATTGACAAGTAAAAGTGTCCCAACTTGGTTTCAGATGCCCCCTGAGGGGGTAATACCACCCTGATTTATAACTTCTGGTAGACGATATCGTCAATATTTTCTATCAACTGCAATGGTTAGCATTTATTAAACACTTCCTATATATAGAACACTCTCTTGGGCTCTAGGTTGAAACTAGAGGCTTGGTCTGGTGATATTATCTTGTCAGTAGGATCACTAGGACACCTAAGTAGGAGGTGTAAAGATTATCACTTCTTCAATGTGTATTGCCTTAAATCTGTATTGTCACAATGGCACGGGGCCCTGTAGTGCTAAACCAAACTTTTAAGAGCATCGATATTTTCGTCATCCTATATTTGGTTTGTAAGCAATATACTTGTGGGTTTTCATTACAACTGTTGTGTTAGTCTTTGGGGTAGCAAGAAATAGGCCCTCACTCAATTCACTTCAAATCATAGGAGATTTATTGTGAGGATACTCCTGGGCATAAGTTGATCAGACCACCAGCTCTATGGCCAGGCCCCATGGGAACCCAGGAATAGTTGCTCAGTCAGGCCTCAGAGGGAGAGGAGGGAACAGAGTTTGTGAACAAGGAGGTCATCGGGGTCCAATGCGGTTCTAGAGGCTGGGTCACCTGGACATCCCCTCAGCACCTGGAGTTGTCAGTCCCAACTGAGGTGCTCAGCAGTTGGATGGACTCAGCTGTCTGACTCTGTTATTTATCCTCCAACCAACCACCTTCCTGTCCAGCGTGCGTGTCCTTTAGCTTCTGCTTACTCAAGGCTCCCATTTGTTATTGTTCTCCTTGTTCCCCTCATCCTCTTCTCTTCTTCCCCCCCCCACCTCTTCCTCCTTTTCCTCCTTGAACGGCTTCTGCCTTCTAATATCTTCTGGTTCCTCTATAGCTTTTACTTATTCACGTCTTCTATCAACTCATGACCTCTGCTGTTTCTTGGCCTTTGCTACCATCTTCTCTCTGCGTGTCTTTCTGCTTCACCACTCCTTCCCATGCCTCACATTCAAATTCTTAAGAAAACTAATCAGATTGGTCCAGATAGTCACTATCATTTGTTAGGGACAGATCTCTCTCATGCAGAGTTTGAGCTGTTCTTTGGCTCAAGGAGAGGTACAGAAAATGGCCATCAGGGACCTCTCTGGGGCTACTGTCCTCTTCTGTAAGTGTGGTGTGTATCTAAGGCTGGCAGACAGCCCTCCAGTACGTGAAGTGTTACAGCATGAGAAGGTGCTTTACAATGCGGATGGAAGAAATAAATACTATGAACAGCGTGTGGAATAGTAGGAAAATCCTATTTACAGGATGCTGAAACTCGGGTTTAATTTATTGTTCTTGGTTTTTTTCGAGTTAAAAACAAGAAAATTATCTTTTTTTTCTCCTTTAAAGTCATTACGTATAATTTGACCACAAAAGACCTGGGTGACCTAAAGCAATTGATTTAAGTGATCTGAACTTCAGCACCTGCACAAGGGGCCACACTTCACAGAGGACCAAGTGACGTTCCCCTGAGATTACAGCTGCAAAAGGGCTTTGCGTGTGTGAACACTGCAAATGATGCTTACTCTTTTTCTACTTTAAAAACGTGTGTAGAAGTAACACACATTATTCAGTAATATGTCCCAAGTCCTTTAAAATCCCCACCCCTCAGTGTAATCTATCCCTCCTATTGGTATTCCTCGGTGCTTTAGTTGGGCAGTTTTACACAGATCGCATGTATGTCTTCTGGACAGACAAGTCATGTGGGAACTGGAATCTCACCGACAATCTTCTCTAGAAAGTGGGATTCGGTAGGAGGGTCTCCGGGACACTGTCCATGGGGCTTTTCCAGGAGGATTTCTATATGGTGGTTTCACCCTCTTGCGACCCTGGGCACAAGTCCTGAACATGGGCTCCTAGAATGGCTTCAGGAGGATCCCAGTCATCCCATGCTTGGGGTGTAGTGGCCCGGCCTCAACCAGGAGGGAAACAAACATAAGCACAGAAGGACACCCCAACCCCCCGACATATGCTCCTCTGAAAAAAATAGACAAGGCGAGAAGGAGTCACTGCCAAAGGATCTTTAACACCAGTTCTGTTGCAAAATCCAATCTCATGTTGGTGATTTATAAGCCTCCTAGTGTGAGGGACTCAGACTTTAATGCCTGGAAGGGAAAATGATTCTTTAGCCTGAGACATCACTGTGCACAGTGACATAGGGACAGGAGGGAAACTAAAGAGCAAGGCTTGTGGATACACTAACTGTGTGCCAGCATTGGTTTTTCTGCTGTGATTCTCAGCGTTCCATTTCTAACTGATGATTCTCAGATTGGGAATAAGAAGATGTGGTTTAGGATGCTTTATTTAAGAGACCTGTGGTCATAATCTGAATATAGTTGGCTGTGAGACATGTCGGAACCTCCACGTATTTCTCCGTACGTTCTCTGACACTCCTCCCAGTGAGAGGTAGGGTCTCTTCCCTTTCTCCTTGAATCCAGGCTGCCTGGGATTGCTTTGGGCAGTAGAACATGGCAGAAGTGGTGCTGTGCCGGTTCTTGACGTAACCTTTAGAAGGACTGGCAGCTCCTATTGGGGTTTCTTGGCTCCCTTGGCTGTCGTGTAGGAAATATGACTAACCTGCTGGGGGAACCACATAGAGAGGCCCTGAGACTGCATGCAAGTGGAGAGGAGACCCGCTGAGTCAGCCTCCCAGTTGTCTTGCACCCTCCAACCCAGCCCAGCTGCTAGTTGAATACCACCAAAATGGCCCCAGTTGACACCGTGCGGAGCAGAAGCCTTGTCCAACCAAACGCTGCCCAAATTCCTGACCTACAAAAGCCTGAGGTATCATAAGATGGTGGATGATTTCAGCCACTAAATTTAAGGTGGATTTTAAATGTAACAACAGAGAGCCGAAATATTCACAATAGCAAGAAAGGAAGTTGGGGTGGGCTTGGACCTGAGGGAAGGGCATAAAAAAAGCCAGAGACTACTGGGTGAGTCATAAGGGGACTACCCCATTTGGGGGGTGGGTATCAGGGCCGGGGCGATGAGGCGTCCAAATGCCCCAAAGTTCAATTAACCGCGCATCTACTGGGGCTTCGAAAATTCAAGGTCCATTTAGGCAGTGACAGGGTCAAGGGTGGCAGGGCACGAGGTTCTAAAAGGGGCCAAGTTGAAAGTCAGGTGGTGCGAGCAGTGGGGTTCCTCGTCTGCTGTCTGGTTTGTGCAGGGCCGGCCCCAAAGGAAGAGATATGAAGTGGTGGGAAGTGTTCCAGAGCCTCAGACGAACAGCCTGGAAGTCAGAACAGAATCCATCCCCTGACGGTACTTAGAGGACAAATGGAGAGAGAAACTCAATCACGTGGCCACGAAGATGGGGGAGAACTCCCAGTGGAGGATGTGCTCCGTGGCCCCGGGGTGCCTTCAATGCCTCCACGTCAGACCTGGGAAACTCTGAAGTAAAACTGAAGAGAAAGGTAGTGAGTTTTGCAGAAGTGACTGCCCATCAGTGTATATATGTGTGTGAACAGACACATAGATAGATGGATACAAATATTATCTTATAATTGTTAGGGTCTCTGGAGGAAACAGTGCACTTGAAAGGGTTTGACTGAAAAGTCTTGAGTGAAGAAATAATGTACAGACGTGTGGGCAGGTGTACAGAAAAGAATTAACAGAGTGGACTGCTATCCTTAGACAGGCCTGCTCGCAAAGGTGGCCCCTGGTTGGCATCTGGGAACTTGGATTTGGGGAGGGTTGCCACTCTTCCCTGATAAGAAAGGCTCATCGTGCCTAAACTCTTCGTGCGAACTGTATGGTTTATGTCGAACGCCTGATTTCCCTCTAGGAGTCCGGCATTCTGGTACGTGCAGAGGGGGCCTATGTGACCAGCCTCCAGTAAAAATCTTGGGCACTGAGCCTCTAATGAGCTTTCCTGGTAGGTAAGATTTCACACAGGCTGTCACAACTCACTGTGGGAGGAATTAAGCAGGTCTTGTGTGACTCCACTGGGACAGTCCTCTTGGACCTTCTGTCTGGTTTCTTGCAGACCTCACACCATGTACCTTTTACCTTCGTTGATTTTGCTTTGTATTCTTTGGCTGTAAGAAATCTTAGCCATGAGTATTAATATATGTTGAGTCATGTGTGTCCTCTCAGTGAATCATCTAACTGGAGGGTGGTCTTAGGGAACTGCCCCCTCACCCCCACCAATATATCAGGTTCAAGAAAACATTAAGGAATGGTGAGGCATCCAGTGACTGGCAACAGTGGGGATTCATTACCACCCTTAGACCTGAAGGGGCAGGAGAAGGAGGCAGTAACCAGAACCTGGGGAGAGCTGTAGCTGTAGAAAGGAGACACTTCACAAGAGCTGAGGCCTTGGGAGAGAAACACTTAACCAAACACATCCGTACCTCTCTCTCCTGAACTGCGGCCCTGCTGGTGCCTCCCACTGGACACACCCTACCAGAAGCCAGAGGACGAGGGAGCCTGGTGAAAGCCTTCTGGGGCACAGCGCAGGAGGGAGAAGGTGAAGAATGGGTCTGAGGGGGCACACAGAGAATAACTTATTTTGAAATGTTTAAAAGCTAGTAATTTTTAACTGTTCCTGAGCTAAGTTGCTAAGTTAGCTTGTCATTGAAGGGCAATATTTTACAACATTGCATCACTCAACAGCGCTGGATGAATCCTCACTGCACATATAGAATAAAGTCCAAATTCCGTAGCACGGCATTTCAAGGCCCTTCTTAATCTGGCCCAAGATCCCAGCTCTATCTCCCACTGCACTGCTTCCTCAGCCCACAGCTGAATACACTTCACACTCCTGGCCCACCACTACTAGCCATTGCTTTAATATGGCAGCACTCTCCAACCTTCATATTTTGTCTTCCTCTTCCTTGTTCTTTGTATGCCCATTCCTTGTTACTCCTGCTTAGTGAAGTTGGGTCATGTCCTCCTTTACCAGCCCCCTCAGTGTCCAGGGCAGAGGCCCCAGGCACCACCTAGGAGCGCCCAGCTGAGCCCTGCCCTATGAATTTGTCTTCACACATTGGTTTCCCTTGTGTGGTGACCAGCTTCGAGCTGTTGCTCTGGTGCTACTCCAGTACCCTGACGATGCTGCATACTTACCTGCCCCTTTGGCTCAACGCCCAACCAATGCAGGCTCCAGACCTGTGTTTCTGCAGACCCCAGAGAAGGTGCTGGGACTCTACCCACTGGGCCTGGAGTGACTCCGTCCCCTGCCCCTGGGAGACTGACATTGGATATTGCGCATATGTTCATTTCTTCACTAGTTTATGATCCTCTTGAAGACAGTGACTGTTGCCAATTCATTTCTACACTCTCCACATGGGTTAGTACAATGACTTGTGCATAGAGGGTGTTCAGTATACATCAGTGACATGAATTAATTGGAATAAAAATAAACTGAATAATACCAATTTTTTTAACCTTCTAATCTGTCACTTTTGGAAAGTGACAGGAAAATAGATTGTTCCAGTTTCTAGTTTTGAACCTGGAAGCCCTAAGAAGTAAGAAGAAAATGAATCTTCTCTGAAGGAGGACTTTTTCTGTACCCTGGAGGTTTCATCTTTGAGAGATAAAAATTAGTCAGCCATTTTGAAGGAAGGAAAGGATTCTGTGATATGACCTGCCCTTCCACTTACAGACAAACTAATACACAGGCTAAGACTTGCAATTTTAATGATAAAGTCAGGTTTTTCAATTTTTAAATAAGAAATTAGTTTAGAATTATTATCAATGATTTAAATTTATTCTGGAAGCTGTCTTATGTGTGCATGGACCTTGCTTTCTTCTTTTCCTAAAGCCATGTAGAATAAAAGCTTGATTAGAAATAAATTTTTAATATTCCAATAGGTCGACATCACAAAGAAGTGGTATCCTAGCAACGAGAAGTGAGACAGTGGGGTGAGTAGATACAAACTGTGGATAGATATTCCACCTAGGATTTTTCAGAGGCAATTGATAAGGTGACCAGCTCATGGACATGGCTGGTCATTAAATTATGTTCTTGAATAAAAGATCCAGTGGGGAGAAATTTTTCACTTAATTTGGCTAAGTCTTATGGCTTTATACTTTTTAGAGAGTTTTTGAATGAGCCATTCTGAAATTTGGCCATTTAAATTTTCCATAGGATTTTAGGAGATAAACCAGAATTTACTTCTTCTGCACACTTAGCTCTGTAGGATCTGTCTACAGAACCACTTCTATAAGGAAAACGTAGTGAGCTTTGCCAAACAACAAACAATAATCTCTGTGGTGTAGTTAACAACACTGGGCTGTAGACTTTCAATTTCTTTTAAAACACAAATCAAGTATTTACCTGATTTATTTTAACTTGACTATACATATTAGAAATGGTAAGTATGCTTATAATCCTCTGGAACCTCTGGGATAGTTTAATAAACTATTACCGCACTCTAGCTATTGAGTTTTCCTTGCCAACCCAGTCAGTTATTTTTTTTACAACAGCTTTATTGAGACATAATTCGTATATCAAAAGATTCATCCTTTAAAGCATACAATTCAGTGGTATTTAGTATATGCACAGAGTTGTGCAGCCTTCAACATTAATTTCAGAACATTTTCATCTCCATACAAAGAAACTCCATACATATTAGCAGTCGTTCCTCATTGTCGCCTCCAGCCAGCTCCTAACAACTGCAATCTTTCATTTCTATGGACTTGCTTATTCTTGATATTTCATATGAACGGACTCATACAATATGTGGCTTTCGTGTCTGGCTTTTTTCACTTAGTAAATGTTTTCAGTGTTCATGTAGTGTGTATTAATCTTTCATTTCTTTTTATTGTTGAATAATTTTCCATTGTATTGATACACCACATTTTGTTTTTCCATTCATCAGCTGATGGCCATTTGGGTTGTTTCCACCTTTTGCTATTGTGCATAGTGTTGCTGAACTTTAGTGGACAAGTTTTTGTTCAAACACCTGTTTTAAATTATATTGGGTATATACCCAGGTATGGAATTTCTAGGTCATGTGGTAATTCTCTGTTTAACATTTGAAGAGCTACCAAACTGCTCTCCAAAACAGCTGCACCATTTTACCATTCCCAGAGCTGTGTACGAGGGTTCCAATGTCTCCACATTCTCACAAATGCTGTCTTTTGTTTAGTACAGCCATCCTAGTGTGGTGTGAACTGGTGTCCTAGTGCAGTGTTGATTTGCATTTATCTAATGACGAAGGATGATGGGCAGAATTTCAAATACTTATTGGTCACTTGTAGCTCTTCTTTGGAAAAATGTCTATTAAAATCTTTTGTCCGTTTGTAATTTGTTTGTCTTTATTATTGCGTTGCAAGTGTTCTTTAAATGTTCTGGGAACGAATCTCTTATCAGGTATATAATTTGCAAATATTTTCTTCCATTCTACGGGTTGACAAAAAAAGACTATTTTTTAGAGCAATTTAAAATTCACAGCAAAATTGAGCAGAAGTGCAGAGAGTTCTCATATACACCCTGTCCCCGTACATGCACAGCCTTCCTCACTATCAACATCCCCCCGTTCCATAGTGGGACATTTGTTACAGTTGATGATCCTACACTAACCCATAATTGTCACTCAAGGTAGATAGTTTACATTAGCATTCACTCTTGGTTTTGTACGTTCTGTGTTTTTTTTTTTTTGTTTTTTTTTGACCACGCCACACAGCATGCAGGATCCTAGTTCCCCAACCAGGGCTCGAACCCACACCCCCTGCATTGGAAACACGGAGTCTTAACCACTGGACCGCCAGGGAAGTCCCCATTCTATGATTTTTGACAAATATATACATGTATCCACCACTGTAGTATCATATAGAATAGTTTCACTGCCCTAAATACTCTGCACTCTAGCTACTCATCCCTCCCTTGCCTCTTCCCCCCAGTTACCATTGATCTTTTTACTGTCTTTATAGTTTGCCTTTCCCAGAATGTCATACAGTTGGAATCATACAGTATGTAGCCTTTTCAGATTGGATTCTTAATAATATGCATTTAAATTTCCGCTATGTCTTTTCATGGCTTGATAGCTCATTTCTTTTTAGTGTTGACATATATTTTGTGTTTTTTTGTTTGTTTTTTGTTTTGTTTTGTTTTGTTTTATTTTTCGGTACGCGGGCCTCTCACTGCTGTGGCCTCTCCCATTGCGGAGCACAGGCTCCGGACGCGCAGGCCCAGCGGCCACGACTCACGGGCCCAGCCGCTCCGCGGCACGCGGGATCCTCCCGGACCGGGGCACTAACCCGCGTCCTCCGCATCGGCAGACGGACTCTCAACCACTGCGCCACCAGGGAAGCCCGACATATATTTTGTTATCTGGATGTACCACAGTTATTTATCCATTCACCTGTTGAAGGACATCTTGGTTACTTCCAAGTTTTGGTGACTGTGCTGTAAACATCTGTGAGCAGGCTTTTGTGTGGACATAAGTTTTCAGTTCCTTTGGGTAAATACCAAGGAGCACAGTTACTGGATCGTATGGTAAGAGTATGTATAGTTTTGTGAGAAACTGTCTTGCAAAGTGGCTGTACCATTTAAAATTCCCAGCAGCAATGAATGAGAGTTTCTGTGGCTCCACCTCCTTGCTAGCATTTGGTGTTGTGACTATTTTGAATCTTTGCCTTGGTTGACTTCTCACTCTCTTACTGGTGTCCTTTAAAGCACTAAATTTTTTAATTTTGATGCAGTCCAATTTATCTATTTTTATTGTTGTTGCTTGTAGTTTTGGAGTCATATATAAGAAACTATTGCCTAACCTAAGGGCAGGAAGATTTACTCCTATGTTTTCCTCTAAGAGTTTTATTGTTTTAGCTCTTACTTTTAGGTCTATAATCCATTTTGGGTTATTTTTTTATATTTGTGTGAGGTAGGGGTCTAACTTCATTGTTTTGCATGTGGATATCTAGTTGTCTCAACACCATTTGTTGAAAAGTTTATTCATTTCTGGTCTTGGCATCCTTATTGAAAATTAATTGATCATAAATGTAAAGGTTTACTTCTGAATTCTCAATCTATCCTTATGCCCATTCAACACTGTCTTGATTACTGAATCTTTGTCTTAAGTTAAAAAAATTTTTTTTATTGAACTATAGTTGATTTACAATGTTTCAGGTGTACAGCAAAGTAATTCATATAAATGTGTGTGTGTGTGTTTGTGTATATATATATATTTAGTTTTGAAACCATGAAATGTAAGTATTCCAATAGTCTTTTCAAGATTGTTTTGGATATTCTAGGTCCTTGAAATTTCCATATACAGATGGTGGTTTTTTCAACTTTACAATGGTGCAAAATCAATACTCAGTGAAAACCATACTTTGAATTTTGATCTTTTCCCAAGCTAGGAATATGCAGTATGATACTCTCTTGTGATGCTGGGCAATTGGCTGTGAGCTGCAGCTCCCAGTGAGCCACATGATCACAAGGTAAACAACCGATATACTTATAACTACTCTGTACTCACACAACCGTTCTATTTCTCACTTTCAGTACAGCATTCAATAAATTACATGAGATATTCAACACTTTATCATGAAATAGGCATTGTGTTACATGATTTCGTTCAACTGTAAGTTAATGTAAATGTTCTGAGCACGTTTAAGGTAGGCTAGGCTAAGCTATGAGTCCAGTAGATTAGGAGTACTAAATGCATTTTTGACTTACGGTATTTTCAACTTATGATGGGTTTATCAGGGCAAAACCCCACTATAAGTCAAGGAAGATCTTTAAGTTTTAGAATAAGTGTGTCATTTGCTACAAAAAAAGTACATTGGGGGGCTTCCCTGGTGGCGCAGCGGTTGCGAGTCCGCCTGCCGATGTAGGGGACCCGGGTTCGTGCCCAGGTCTGGGAAGATCCCACATGCCGCGGAGCGGCTGGGCCCGTGAGCCATGGCCGCTGAGCCTGCGTGTCCGGAGCCTGTGCTCCGCAACGGGAGAGGCCACAACAGTGAGAAGCCCGCGTACCGCAAAAAAAAAAAAAAAAAAAAAAGTACATTGGGATTTTGATTAGGAATACATTGAATCTACAGATCAATTTGGGAAAAAACTGACATACTAACAATGTGTTCTCTGATCTATAAGGATGATATATCTCTCCATTTATTTAGATCATCTCCAGAATATTTGGTAGTTTTCGATGTGTAGGTTGTGGACATAATTTTTAAAATATATTTCTAAGTATTTCATTTTTTTGCATGGTTTTAGGAAAATAATAGACACATAGATCAGTGGAACAGAATAGAGAGCACAGAAGTAAACCCACACAAAAACAGTCAACTGATAATTGACAAAGGAACAAAGGCAATTCAATGGCCAAATGGTGTTAGAACAATTGAACATCCATTTGCAAAAAAATGAACTTAAACACAGACCTACACTTTTCACAAGCATTAACTCAAAGTTGATCACAGACCTGAATGTAAAGTACAGAAGTACAAGAGTTCTTGAAAAAGTAGGAGAAAATTTACACAGTCTTGGGTTTAGTAATGAGTTTGTAGATATAACACCAATAGAAATGAAAGAAAAAATTATGAATTAGACTTTCTTAAAAATAAAAACTTCTGCTCTTCAAAAGACGCAGTTAAGAGAATGAAAAGACAAGCCACAGACTGGGAGAAAATATTTGCAAAACACATATCTGATAAAAGGCTTGCATACAAAATATATAAAGGACTCTTAGACTCAACAATAAGAAAGCAAACAATCTAATTGAAAACTTGTGAATAGACACTTCGCCAGAGAAGACACACAAATGGCAAATAAGCATACAAGGGCTTCCCTGGTGGCACAGTGGTTGAGAGTCCACCTGCCGATGCAGGGGACACGGGTTCATGCCCCGGTCCGGGAAGATCCCACATGCCGTGGAGCGGCTGGGCCCGTGAGCCATGGCCGCTGAGCCTGCGCGTCCGGAGCCTGTGCTCCGCAACGGGAGAGGCCACAACAGTGGGAGGCCTGCGTACCGCAAAAACAAAACAAACAGACAAAAATTTTCAAATATACTGAAAAGATTAAAGAATTGTATACTGTACAATGCTGTTTAATTGTACATTGAATACTCATATACCCAACATTTAGTTTCAACAATTCAAATTTAGTTTCAGACACTTAAATGCTTCACATACATATTATAAGTTAGAATCCAGTATTTTTATGCTTATCTGTTTAAGATAAAGTTTACATATATTGAGGTGCACAAACTTAAGTTTGTATTAGTTTCCTAGGGGTGTTATAACAAATACTGTAAACTATGTGGCTTTAAACAACAGAAATTTATTCTCTCTTAGTTTCGGAGGCTACAAGTCTGACATCAAGGTGTTGGTGAGGTTGCCTTCTTTTGGAGGCTCTGAGGAAGAATCTCTTTCAAGCCTCTCTGCCAGCTTCTTGTAGCATTCCTTGGCTTGTAGTTACATTACTCTAATCTCTGTCTCTGTCATCACATGGCATTCTCCCTGTGTTTTTCTGTATGCCTGTGTCTATACATGGTCTTCTTGTAAAAACACCAATCATTGGATGTAAGGCTACTCTAATCCAGTATGACCTCTTCTGAACTTGATTACATCTGCAAACCCCTTTTTTTCCAAGTAAAGTCATAGTCACATGTACTGACAGTCAGGACATTAACATATCTTTTGGGGGACACAGTTCAACCCACGATAAAGTGCATAGCTTATTCCATGAGATTTCACAACTGCATGCACCTGTGCAACTGAAATCCTTATTAAGATATACAGTTGCCCTTCCTTTTCTGCAGTTTCCTTTTCTGTGACCTAGATCAACCACGATCTGAACATATTAAATGGAAAATTCCAGAAGTAAACAATTCATAAATTTTAGAGCTGGTCTGTTCTGAGTAGCATGATGAGATCTTGTGCTGTCCTGCTTCCTCCTGCTTCATCGTGCCCTGGATGTGAATCATCCCTTTGTCCAGCATATCCCACCCATTAGTCACTTAGTAGCTGGCTCAGCTACCAGAGGGACTGTCAGGTAATGCAGTGCTTATGTTCAAGTAACCCTTCCTTTACTTAGTAATGGTCCCATAGCACAAGAGTAGCGATGCTGGCAATTTGGATATGCCAAAGAGAAGTCGTGATGTGCTTCCTATGAGTGAAAAGGTGAAGGTTCTCAACAATAAGAAAAAAAATCGTATGCTGAGATTACTAAAATCTACGATAAGAATGAATTTCTATCTGTGAAATTATGAAGAAGGAAAAAGAAATTCATGCTAGTTTTACTGTTGCACCTCAAACTGCAAAAGTTACGACCACAGTGTGTGATAAGTGCTCAGTTAAGATGGAAAAGGCATTAACTTTGTACAATAAGATATTTTGAGAGACCACATCCACATAACTTTTATTACAGTATATTGTTATAATTGTTCTATTTTTATTATTAATTTTTCTTGTTAATCTCTTACTGTGCCTAATTTATAAATTAAACTTTATCATAGGTATGTATGTATCAAAAAAAACATAATATATAGAGCAGCGGTCCCCAACATTTTTGGCACTAGGGACCGGTTTCGTGGAAGACATTTTTCCACGGACAGTGGGGAGGGACAGTTTCGGGATGATTCAAGCACATTACATTTATTGTGCACTTTATTTCTATTATTATTACATTAATACATAATGAAATAATTACACAGCTCACCATAATGCTGACAGGAGGCGGAGCTCAGGTGGTAATGCGACAGAAGGCGGGCTGTAAATACAGATGAAGCTTCACTCGCTCAGCCGCTGCTCACCTCCTGCTGTGTGCCCCGGTTCCTAACAGGCCAGGGACCGGGACCGGTCCGTACCCCTGATACATAGGGTTTGGTCCTGTCCATGGTTTCAGGCATCCCCTGGGGTTCTTGGAATGCATTCCCCTTTGGTAAGGAGGACTGCTATACAACATTACCTCTATCCCCCCAAATTCTCTCAGTCCCTTCCCAATCAATCCTCACACTCACTCTATCCCAAAGGCAAACCAGAGGGTTTTTTTTTTCAACCATAGATTCGTTTCGCTTGTTCTAGAACTTCATATAAAAAGAATCACACGGTATGTGCCCAGCTTCTTTCACCCAGCATGTGTTTGAAATCCATCCACTTTGTGTGTATAGTCTGTTCCTTCTTATTGTTGAGTAATATTTTATTACGTGATATGCCACAGTTTGTTTATCTATTATGCTGTTGGTAGAGATCCAGGCTATTTCCAATTTCTGGCTATTATAAAACTGTTAAGAACATTCTTGAGACATATGCTTTCATTTCTCTTGGGTACTGTATTAGCTTTCTATTGCTGCTTTAACGAATTACCACAAACTCAGAGGGCTAAACAATACAATGTATTATCTTACAGTTCTGCGGGTCAGAGATCCAACCCAGGTCTCACTGGGCTGAAATGAAGGTGTTGGCAGAGCTGTGTTCCCTTCTGGAGTCTTTAGGGGAGAATCTGTTTCCTTACCTCTTCCAGCTTCTAGAGGCCACACACCTTCCTTGGTTCACAGCTCCTTTTTCCACCTTCAAAGCCAGCAATGTTGGGGCTTCCCTGGTGATGCAGTGGTTAGAATCTGCCTGCCAGTGCAGGGGACACAGGTTCGAGCCCTGGTCCGGGAAGATCCCACGTGCCGCGGAGCAACTAAGCCCGTGCACCACAACTACTGAGCCTGCGGGCCACAACTACTGAGCCCGTGAGCCACAACTACCGAAGCCCATGTGCCTAGAGCCCATGCTCCACAACAAGAAAAGCCACCGCAATAAGAAGCCCGCGCACCGCAATGAAGAGTAGCCCCCGCTCGCCGCAACTAGAGAAAGCCTGTGCACAGCAACAAAGACCCAACATAGCCAGAAGTAAATAAATAAATAAAATAAATTTATTTTTTAAAAAAAGCCAGCACTGTTGTATTTCTATGACCATTCTCCTGAAATCATACTTCCCTCTTCCTCTCTTCATTTGCCTCCCTCTTCCACTCTAAAGGATCCTATATTTACGTTGGGCACACTCAGGTAAGCCAGCATAATCTCCCTATGTTAAGGTCAGCTGATTAGCAACATTAATTCCATCTGCGACCTTAATTCTCTTTTGTCTGTAACACAGGTTCCGGGGATTAGGACCTGGACATTTTGGGGGGTATTATACTGCTTACCACAGGTACATAGTCAGGAATAGAATTGCTGATTATAAAAATATTTTTTTAACGTGTATTACTCTATTAAATTTATTTATTTATTTATTTTGGCTGCACCGCGAGGCTTTCCTCGGGATCTTAGTTCCCCGACCAGGGATTGAACCCGGGCCCTCGGCAGTGAGAGTGCTAACCACTGGACCACCAGGGAATTCCATGTTTATTAAAAAAAAAATTATCTTTAATTTTTTAAGAGACTGCCAGAACTTCCCGCTAAGTGGTTGTAAAATTTTGCATTTCCACCAACAGTGTAACTTATACAAACAGTATATGTGTTATGATTCCATCACCTCTTTAGCAATGTTTGTTGCTGTCTATCCTTCTTGTTTTAGCCATGGATATTGGGTCCCATTGTGGTTTTCATCTGCATTTCCATAATACAGCACTATTTCATTTTATTTTTTTATAAGCCATTTTTATATCTTTCTTTTGTGAAGTGTTTTTCCAAATATTTTACCCAACTTGGTTGGGTTTGTCAGTTTGTTACTGAGTTGTATGAGTTATTTTCATATTCTGGATGCCAGTCCTCTTTCATGTATATTTTCTGCTAACATTTTCTCTCAGTCTAAGGTTTGTCTATTTACGTTATTAATAGTATCTTTTGATAGAGAGAAATTTTTAAAAAATTTTAATGATTTTTGCTTTCTGTGTCCTTCTAGAAGCTTCACAGTTTTAGCTTTGACATTTAGATCTATGACCCATTTGAATTAACTTTTGTGAATGGTGTGACGGAGGTGTGAGGGAGGGGGTTGAGGTTTCTTTCTTTCCATTTGTATATCCAGTTATCCAAGAATCATTTGTTGAAAAGATTTCCTTCCCCCATGGACTTGTTTTGATGGCTTTGTTCAAATTTAGTTGACTGTATAAATATGGATCTATTTCTAGCTTTTCTGTTCCATTTCTTTTGTGGTGCTCAATTTGTCTTTCCTTATACAAGTACTAGGCTGTTTTGATTATTGTAGCTTTATAGTGTCTCAAAGTCAAGAAATATGTCTTCCAACTTTATTCTTCTTATTCCAATTTGCTTTGGATCTTCTAAGTTTTTTGTATTTCCATATAAATTTTAGGATCAGTTTATTATTTTCTACCAAAACTCCTGATGGAATTATGATTCAGGATTTACTGAACCCATAAATCAATTTGGGGATTAATGACATCTTAAAAATATTGAGTCTTCAATTCATGTAAATGGCATTTCTCCATTTATTTGGGTCTTTAATTTCTCATATTAATTTTTAGTGTAGAGGTCTTGCCTATGTTTTGTTAAATTTATTCTCAAATATTTTGTGTGTTTTAAAATACTATCGCAAATGGAATTGTTTTTTAATTTTCAAATTGATGCTATGTATTAAAAGTACAATTGAATTTTTTTGTATATTGACTTTGTATCCTTGATAAGACTAAACTAACATTAATTCTATAGTGGTTTTGTAGGTACTTGAGGATTTTCTACATAAGCAATCATGTTATCTGTGAATAGATATAGTTCCATTCATTCCAGCCCAATTTTATGGTTTTTATCTCTTTTGATTATCTTATTGCACTGACTAGGATGGCCAGTACAGTATGCAACAGAAATGGTGTGAATACACATCTTTGCTTTATTCCCAATCTTAAGAGGGAAAGGTACACTATTTCACCATTAAGTATAATACTAGCTGTTGGTTTTTCTTAAAGTTTTTTGTTTTTTATCATATTGAGAGACTTCTATTCTTAATTTGCTAGGTTTTTAAAAAAATCATGAATGGATGGTGAATTTTATCAAATGTTTTCCCTTCATTTATTTAGAAGATTTTATACATTTTCTCTTTTATTCTTCTATTAATATGCTGAATTGATTAACTTTTGATTGTTAGATCAAATTTGATATCTAATAGACCCAACTTTGTCATCTTTTTTATATATTGCTCAGTTCTATTTGCTAATATTTTGTACACTATCTTTGTTCCTATATTCATGAGGGATTTGGGCTGTAATTTTCTTTTCTCTTTTTCCCTTCCCCCCTCCCTCCTTTCCTCTCTCCCTCCCTTTCTTCTTCTTCTTTACCACCTTCTTCTTTTTCTTCTTCTTCCTCTCCCTTCCTTCCCTCCTTTCTTCTTTCTTTGATGTATTTTCAAAGTTTTTAATATCAGCATTATGTGCCCTCATAAAATGAGTTTGGAAGTATTTTTACCAATTCTATTTTCTGAAAGAATTTGTCACAAATTGACATTATTTCATCTTTAAATCTTTGATAGAATTTAGCAGTGAAAAAAATCTTGGCCTGGACTTTTCTTTGAGGGAGGGTTTTGGTAACAATTTCAATTGCGTTAATGATTAAATGGCTATTTAGATTTTCTGTCATTTTTGGTATGTTTTATTTTTCAAAGGACTTGCTCATTTCATCTAATTTCATTAAATTTTTTGGTATAAAATTTTATAATATTCTATTATTATCCATTTAATGACTGTAGACATTTTAGTGCTATAGCCTCTTTTCATTTCTTACATTCATAATATGTCTCTGTTCTCTTTCTCTCTTTTTTGTTGATTTTTTTTTTCCAGAGTACTACCTTTGGATTTGTTAATTTTCTCTGTTTTTTATTCATTGATTTCTGGTCTTATCTTAATTATGTCCTTCCTTACTTTACCCTGTTAGGCTTATATTAGGCTTACTTAACCCTTCTTTTCCTAGCTTCTTGAAGTGGAAACTTAGGTCATTTATTTCATGCTTTATCTTTTTTCTAATATAGGCATTTAAAGCTGTGGATTTAAAAATTATTCTAAGCACTAATTTAGCTGTATCCAAAATTTTGATATGTTGTATTTTCATTATCTTTGAGCTTGAAATATTTCCAACTTTCCCTTATAATTTATTTATTACTCATAGGTTATTTTGAAGTATATTATTAAACTTCTCAATACTTGTGGGTTTTCCAGATATCTCACAATTGTTGCTTTCTAATTTAATTGCATTGTGATCAGAGAACACACTGTATATGATTTAAATTA